>NC_057801.1:692560556-692565509 GCF_018294505.1 Triticum aestivum
TTTGCAATGGAGAAGATCAGAAGAGGGAGAGCCGAGACAGTGGCTTTGGATTGGATATGATGGAGAGGAGAGGAGGTGGTTTTGGAATGGAGATGATGGAGACGAGAGGAGGTGATTTTGCAATGGATAAGATCAGAAGATGGAGAGGCGAGATAGTGGTTTTGGAATGGAGATGATGGAGAGGAGAGGAGGTGGTTTTGCAATGGAGAAGAGGGAGAGGAGCGTGCGGCAGCGATTTAGGATTGGACGAGAAGGCCGGCGCGCTGTGACTGGATCAAAATCAAAATCAATTTACCCGACCCCACATTAACTAGTCTCACTTTTATTCTAGGTCATAATTGACCATGATTTTCACACATCAAATATATGTTATACGTTGCAAAAATAATATAATTTGAAAGTACATTCAGATACGAACCAAACGATACAATTTTTGGTGACATGCATTCACATTTTGCATGGGGTACATGGTCAAACTTTGACCCAAAATACGCAAAACAACAAAAGAATACTTCCAAGACCAGCGCCGCTCTTCCGCTCTTCTCCTCTTAAACCACCGCCACTCCTCTCCTATTCCAATCTAAATCCAGTGCCGCTCCTCTCCTCTTCCATTTCAAAACCACCACCCTCCTCTCCTGTTCCAGTCCAAAACCAGCGTCGCTCCTCTCCCGTTCTAATCCAAGACCAGCCTTGCTCCTCTCCTCTTCCATTCAAAAACCACCGCCGGCGAGTGAAGGTGTTGTGGAGAAGTAGATCGATGGAGGAGTACAACTGATACATGAGGATCGCAGACGGCGACCCTGTGAAGCTAGCTAGGATGTTGGAGATACAGTCTTAGTTTGACAACAAGGACCAACTAGCGGCGACGGCGACATCCATGGCCAAATCTGCAACAGAGCGAAAAGGCGGCGATACTCCAGGAGGGAGTCACTCCGGAGTACATAGAGCTGCTCCTCTAGGCCATGGAGCAAACAGATTCACCGAATCCGATCGTGAGGGAGCGGTGGTGAGAGTATCGATCCCAGATGGAGCATCCACCAGAGATTGAAGGATCGGGCATCTATAGGGTGCCGTTTGTGAGGGTGTCCTGCCAGAGCGAGCCGGTGGAGTATTCGTCGACCGAAACCAACTGCAAGAGGAGAAAAGCAGTTGGCCCGATGATGCTTCCCCGCCATCGTCTCCCTCGCCATTCACATCGTCTCACAGGGCGGTTGTTTGCCGCCGAGGAATAGGAGGGGGCTGCCCCCCCCCAGCCCAATAGTCGGGCAGGTTGTGAATTGTCAGGAGGATCTTAGGGTTGTCAGTATTTGCAGGTTGTGAATTGTGTTTTGTGCTGTGTATTTTGAGAGTACTTTCAGATATGAATGTCTTTTGAATTTAGATTTGCAGTATTGAGCATATGAAGTATTTTATGAATTCTAGAGATCTATTTTTAGCACTTAAAAAAATGTAGTTTCATAGGAGTATAAAAGTGCAGACAGTGTGATTCTCAGAGAAGAAACTGCAAGTTTCAGTTTCAGATAAGAAACTGCAAGTTTAGTTTCAGATAAGAAACTGCAACTTTCAGTTTCAGATAAGGAACTGCAACTTTCAGAGGCAGAGCATTTATATTAACACGGCCTTTTCAAACAGGGTTAACATCATGTTCGAAGTTTTATTCATGGTCAAAAATGGAACTACCAGCCAGTTAACATCATGCTGATCAACATTCATGCATAGCACATCTTCATATGATGCACAGTCAAAATGCCCACACAATGTCGAGTGTGCGAAACACAAAAAAAATGAGGGACGAAGTTTTGGCAAGTGTTGGACGTGGTTTTGGGCTGCCCCGTCTAGGCTTTCATTTTTAACATGCGCAGCCCACGACCTCGGATGGGAGGTCCATAGGCATGTTTGTATTTTCTTAGGGCCGTCATGTATCGACCGGCCTATGGACCTCCCATCCAAGGTTTTATTTTTGGCAGCCCAGTTTATGTATTTTTTTTGAAGAAAACGCAGAGGTCTGTTCTATTTTTCTATATAAGAATAGGAACGCCAGGTCCAACTTATGTTTCCCTTCTAACTATATTATATATATTTAAATTATTTTATATGTTATTATATATTATTTTTATTGTCATCATATATTTAACAGATACTTACATATGTAAGAAAACAATATCCCACATCTTATTAACTTATAAAAATAATTTCTTAACAAATAAAATCCTGGATTGTTTTGGCACGAAAATCCTAGTGATTGTGTACAAAAGCCTGGTAAGATTTAAGGACGAATGTAATAATATCACTTATTATTTAAATATATTTATAACAAAATGCTCAGCCTCTTTTTTATTTTTTGATAACATTGCTGGCCCAACCCAACATTATAATTAGAATCAGCCCAGCAAAATCGTGTATTTCGAGAAAGTGCAAATGGCCTGTAATTTTTTAGGAAATAAAATAAATGGGCCGCATGGACGCTACATTATTTGTTCACCCAGCCCAGCTAATGGCTGTAATTCAAAATAAAAGATCAAATTGACTGTAAATTCTACCGCACAAAAAAAAGACTGCAAATTCAGAAAAAAATGGGTTGAATACGTGCCACATTTTTGGAGGCTGAAATGTGGGCCAATAGGTCAAAGCCAACGCAATTCATTGTCAATTTAGTCAACAAATGATTCTGACATGTTTGCCGTTGGATTTACATCCAACGACCGGAATCCATCTTCAATCTCTCGTCTTCTTCCTCCAGCACCGCCGGGACCACCTCCCGCCTCTTGCTGCTAGCAGCTCTGCTTAGCACGCTTTGCTATGAAGCGCTACTCCACCATTGGCCAGGCCATCCCTCCACCCCTCCACACCTCCTGTTCTTCTCCACCGACTGCCGAACCAGACCGCACTAGAACCAGTTAACCCTCGTACACCTCTCCGTCTGCGACTCTACTCCCGCGTCTTCCCATCTCCGGCTCGCTGCTGTCCGGTGACTCGCCGTCGTCCACCACCTTGGATGCGCTCGGTGCGGCATGGTCAATGTGGTCAATGAACAACACCATCGGAAGTAGACTGTGCATGGAGAGGCTGACAGCTGGGTCCACGGCCGCAAACAAGGAAATGCCTCCTTATTACGCGCAAAATAATGATTCCTCCACCTGACATCTGGGACCCACTGGAAGGGCCTCTGTATTTCCTGAAAAAACCTGCCCCCCGCTGACATGTCGGACCCACCAGCTATCTTCGCACGCAAGGAAGTGCCTCCTTATTACGCACAAAACATTGAATACTCCCCCTGCCAGCTAGAACCCAACATAGTGGGAGGCTGACTTGTGGGCCTACCAAGTTGACGGGGACGGAGGGCTTTGTCAACTTAGTCAATATGAACGATTCTAGCTCTTGTTAACATATGATGTTCATCCAACGGCCGTAGTGCTTCTTCAACCTCTGGTCTTCTTGCTCCAGCCGCCCAAACCAGCGCCGGTCGTGCCGCGTGCTCCTGCCTCCCGTGGGCGGCTGTGATGCCGAGGAGGCCTCACCGCCCCCTACTAGTCCCACCGCTGGCCAGGCCATCCCTCTACTCACCCACACCCCCTGTTATTCTGTGGCGACGGCAGCCTCACACCGCAGCCGAACCAGTGAACCCTCGTACTCCTCTTCGCGTGGGCATCCACTGCTGCGTCTTCCCCGGCTCCGAGTCGTCCCATTCCTAGGCCTCACCGTCATCCACCCGTGGTGCTCTCGGCGCGGCGTGGTCAACGTGGTCAAGGAACGACTTCCATCGGACGTGAACTATACGTGGAGAGGCTGACAGCTGGGTCCACGGCCGCAGCAAGGAAGTGCCTCCTTACTATGTGCAAAATAATGATTCCTCCACCTGACAGCGGGGACCCACCGGACGGGCCACCGTATTTCGCGAAAAAAACATTCCCCCCTGACTGCTGGGACCCACCAGCTACATCTTCGCACGCAAGGAAGTGCGTCCGAGCAAAAAAAACGATTTGCCCCCGTGACTGTTGGGACCCACTAGCTACATCTTCGCAGGCAAGGAAGTGCCTGACAGTTAGGACCCACCTGGTCGAAGCGTACGTAGCGTTCTCATTCTAGTCGCGAACGTGTACGTACATACGGGTCGATGTAGAGGCGTGCACGTGTCGTAGTAGAGGCGCGCACGTGTCGTAGTAGAGGCGCGCATGTAGCACGTACACGTACGTACAACGGCCAGGGTGCAAGAAAGAAAATACAGCCACGTACGTATATATGGGCGGGGTCTCGAACGCCTACTCGCACATACGTACGGCCAGGGCTCGTGAACATGGCTGGGTCGGAACGGAGAAACAGCGTCGTCGTCGTGTTCATGGGGAGACAACGGAATGCGTCGTGTTCATGGGGATGCAACGAAATGCGTCGTGTTCATTGGGAGGCAACAGAATGCGTGGGAGCCAACCGGCTGGGTCGGAACGGAATGCGTGGTCGTGTTCATCGGGAGGGGTTGGACGGAACAGGCGATGGAAACGAGGCCTGGCGTACCGCAGAACGGAGGAAACGGCCTAGTGTTCGACCAGCCATGTTCGAAATGGGATCCTGTTCATCGGGAGCGGTCTGGTGTACCGCAAAACGGAGGAAACGGACCTCCTACGATCGAAACGGGGGTCCTGTTGATCGGGAGGGGTGTGGCGTACCGCAAAACGGAGGAAACAGGCCTCCTAAGGTCAAAACGGGGGTCCTGTTGATCGGGAGGGGTGTGGCGTACCGCAAAACAGACGAAACGGACTTGTGTTGGAGTGCTACGATCGAAATGGGGGTACTGTTCATCGGGAGGGGTGTGGCGTACCGCAAAAAGGGACTCCACGGGATACTGTTCATCTCCACCGTTGACCTCCTCCAGCCTCCACGGACTACTGTTCATCCACCGTCGACCTCCTCCAGCCTCCACCTGCGACTGTTCATCCACGGGCTCCTGTTCATCCAGCC
>NC_057801.1:692865963-693074998 GCF_018294505.1 Triticum aestivum
GTTTCGCAGCGATGTGCTGAACCCTTTGGACGACTAGGAACAAGTTTACCATTGAACACATTTTCCCTGCTAAACCCATTGATTGCTTATTTAAAACTTGCATATTCCTGCAGCAGTGGAGATTATTGACTAAGGAGGAGGATCGGGATGCTTTTGATGATATGTCTACCAGGATTCAGGATACAGCTACCTCCCTTCTTCGCTTCAAGCCAGCGGTTAGGAGTTGATGGCCCTACTATCGTCGTTTCTTAGTCTTCGGCCTGCGTGCCGTGTACTGGCTTAGGAGCCATGTACATTAACTTTTTGCGTGGTTAGGCGTTGATACTATGTGGGTGATTTGCCGTTTCATTTAGCGTGGTTACGTTGTTGACTCTGCCTGATAGATATTTATAAAGTCGGACTTTGGCCTTTTATGTAAAAACTTGGTTTTGGTTCCCCTCAAAAGCAAAAATAACTTTGGTTTTGGTCGCCCCCGCCCATTGCGCCCCGTCGAACAATCAATAATACTACACCTACGAAAGGTGCTACGTAGGCCTACTTAACCTTCCATAAAATTCCCTTCTCCCCCCTGATTTTAACCGGTGTGGGCCCCAGCTGCTAATCCTGGCCCAATTAACAAATCCCACATCAGCTTTTACGTAAGATCTGAACGTAAGCTTACGTATGTCTAGCATTGCTCTCGAACAATACTGGCCAAGCTCCGCCACTGCCAATATTGGAAGCCTCAGGGGCAGTATGGTACTTTTGCAGCCCCTCGACCTCAACGGCTCGACGTGTCTCGTAAATCTCGCGGTACCGCTTTAAAACAGGCAGAACCAGAACAGACCTGAACGAGCCCGATCACCATTCCCCGCCCGCCTCCAGCCTCCAGCCTCCTGCGACCCGGATCGCCTTCCGTTCCTCCAGCCGAGGGATCCCCAACCCTAGCCCGGCAACCGTCCGCGCGGGATCAGCGCCGGCAGCGGCGATGGCGTCGTTCTCGGAGGCACCCCCGGGGAACCCCGCGGCCGGCGAGAAGATCTTCAAGACCAAGTGCGCCCAGTGCCACACCGTCGACAAGGGCGCCGGCCACAAGCAAGGTGAGCGCCCCGACCTGGCCCGATGACGTCGATCGCGCCTCGTTCTTGTAGCCCCGTATCGATCGTGGAGTCCCGTTTCGGGATTGGTTTTGCGGTTGGCGTCGGCGGTACGTGTTCTGCCCTGACGCGATGCCCTGTGTTTCGGGGGTTGTGGTTCAGCCTTGGACGGGAATCTGGGAGGGATGAATCACATCAATTGACCGTGAATCCTGCGCGCTCTTCGCGTTTGGATCCCGGTTGTTCGGCCGGCTGCCGTGCGGTTCGTGAAATTCGTTGGTTGATTCCGAGCGAGTGTTGGTTGATTTGTGAAATGGGTGAATCCGTCTGTCTGGGCTATGTTGTTGGATCGATCGGTGAATTGCCGGATGGCGTGCCTTTCTGTCAATGTACTCCCTCCGTTCCTAAATACTTGTCTTTCTAGAGATTTCAACAAGTGACTACATACGAATCAAAATGAGTGAATCTAGACTCTAAAATATGTCTATATACATCTGTATGTGGTAGTCCCTTTGAAATCTCAAAAAGACAAATATTTAGGAACGAAGGGAGTAGATGCTAATACGCATTAGATTCATGACCATGATGATTTTCCACCGATAGCAAGTGGTCTGAAAGAAACACTTGAAACGAACAATTCAAAAATACGCAATGTCTTACTGGTGTTAATCGTATGATTTAATAGAACACCTTTTGCAGTTATTCATGACACGGCACTGAATGTATGTGTGCTCAGTGTTATAATTCAGTGACTAGCCTTGCCGATAGATTGGCCTGTATTTATGTTTCTTTTTGACAAACAAGCAGGAGCACTGTCAATTCATTAAGGAGAAATAAGAGTGTTTGCAATTAAATACATGTATTCAATATTTATTTCTTTGTAGTCTTCTGTAGGCTTCCAGTTTTGTGTAATTTTCTGAGGAAACATCTCTAGTAATATCTGCAGGGTACATGCTAGTTTTGAACAGACGATACACAGTTGGAACTAAATTCGTTTGCCACGTGTCGCCTCTGTACAAAGCCAGATCTTGTTTAACCAAATGCCAAGTTAATGCCAGTCATGCTGATCTGCAGGGCCTAACCTGAATGGTCTGTTTGGGAGGCAGTCTGGCACGACTGCTGGATACTCTTACTCTACGGCCAACAAGAGCATGGCTGTGGTTTGGGAGGAGAAAACACTGTATGACTACCTGCTTAATCCGAAGAAGGTATGCTTAATGTCCACTTCCTTCTTTTTTCATTATCAGTGGGCTGTGGGTATGTGAGAGCTTCTGCCTTGTGCTGTGCACTTGTAGTCAGATACTTGGGCAGTGCTGTAGCATACCCTGTTAGAGAGTGATTTTTTTGTGAGGAATTGTTGTGGGTCTAGTGTCTTGGAAGTTCTTTTGAGAGGATTGATTATACTTTCTTTGTAGAGCTAAATTGTTGATAATTGCTATTCTCGAGGTCATTCTACACTGACGACACATTTCTTCATTTTTTGCTCTTTTATTTTAATCTAGTCGCTCTTGAATTTACGTGATTATTTGATATTTCTGTTTAGCCGGGTTATAGTTATATACTTGTATGTACCTGGAAGTCCTTGTTCTCTGCGTAGAGATGCTCGTTTCTTTAGAACTGTCTATTACTTCCTATGATTCATTCTGTTCATATTAGCAGGGACAACGTTTATGCTTTTTAACTAAGAGCCAAAAATGCATTCTGTTAAGTAATGAACTGTATAAACTTGATTTGATCTCAGAGGATGCCATGCATCTTGTTGATAGTCCTACCCTTGCGGGTGGTGACTTTTAACCTTATTAGATTCTCTCAAGATAAGAACACTGGTAACTTTAATTCTCACTAGGCTTTTTTATGTAATGATTGGATTAATAAGCATGTCCTATTGAAATTTAAGATTTCTAATAGGAGCTTTACTTGGGGGAATAACCAGGATTCCCCGGTAGTACTTGCTACCATTGAAAGGATTTTTGCAACCCTGGATTGGGAGCAACATTTCCCTCTTAACACTACCTCTCGAACCTTACTCATTCATATGCTGGATATCTTCGCCATGTTTGTCTCTTGACTCGTAGAATGCGATTCGTTGGTTTTGTATGATCTCCTGATAAAATTCCAATTACTATTCTCTTATGTGCAGTACATCCCTGGAACTAAGATGGTGTTCCCTGGACTGAAGAAGCCCCAGGAGCGTGCTGATCTCATCGCATACCTGAAGAGTGCCACAGCTTGAAAGGGCTTTGCTTTGCAGCCACGGTCCTAAAACAGTTAATAAATATAGACATTGCCACGGTGTCGCTCTGGTTTGACGGGGTGTGTCGCCGAGACAGTTAAAGAGTTTGGTACTAGCATTTCTCCTTACAATGATTTGTTTTCTTCAGCAAAATGCGCTGCCATAATGGCCGTTTCCCAGGCCTTTTGTGAACCTGTTGTTGTTGTTGTTGACGATGATCAGTTGTTTGGGCGGTAGATCTCAAGCATCTTGTGCGCCGCATACTATAAACTTATTTCTTCGGCATGGATTATTGTTTGAAGTTTGAACACGCATGCTAGCTCGTACTAGGAGCGCAGCAACTCAGACAATGAGATGCCACATGGTGGATGGGGTAAATTTAAGACCCTGCACAACTGGACAGTGCCTAGCTGCAGGGGCAGTGATGCGGTGTTGATGCGTTCCCTGGTCTGAAGTTTCCAATTCTGGTGTAAGATTCAGCGCCTAGCCACCCCATCAGCCATGTGAGTGCAGAGTGCAGGGAAAGGAAACCAGCGCAATATTGCGACAGCTCACCATCGTCTTCCCCGGTGACATGGGCCAGAAACCAGAGCCATCATCATCATGGTCGCTACACATATATATTTTCCTTTTGACGCTGAGAGTTTAAGGCAGTCAGGACTAGTTGGCTCATAACAAGCACCTTGCATCTTCCATCTGCAGTTGTAGGATGAGGGCAATTCAGATAAATCTGCAAGTAACAGTAAATGAACTGCGTCAGGAACAAGCTATCAATAGCATGTTACCTTCGATATAGCGCAACCCTCTTTTTTCTCAAAGTACCGAGAAGCCTTCCAGCGTTTTAGCTTGTTATTATGGGAAGTGTTGCATGTTTTCTTCCTGTTTTCTGTTAACCTTTGATGCTACTTCATTCAGTCATTCTGCCTTGTCCTCTGCACATATCAAAATACCCTCATTCTGCAATTTCAAATTACCCTTATTCTGCATCACAGGGAAAATGATGCGCCATCAGTAAGCAGGTATGCATATTAAACATAGTTAATTTTTTGGCAGAGCAGGCCTTAAGACACATAAACTTCACTTATGCCTTAAAATATTTCTCTAAAACATTTTCTGGGGAAGCATCAAGGCGTGAGTTAAGATCAGAAATCACAAGCAAAGCACTTGTCTGGCATGCAAAATGGGCATGGTGCCCTGCCAACTCAAAAGCCACGGCACATGAAAATTGCAAGCTCTCAAACAAAAGTCAAAACCTGAACCTGAAGTGAATAGTCCCATGTTGTTCTGTTCACAGTGAAACTTATCCTTCTGTTCCTTGAATTGTGTGTTGAATTTTGACCTATAACTGTGTGACATGGTATATACATGCTGTATGAGTGTAGTTCATTTTTCTTAAAAAAGATATTTTCAAGGCGCTTTGAGTGCTGAACTAAGGGTCTGGTACACCTCAAAGGTGGTAGTGTACCCCATATCCCTCCAGCCTCCAGGGCAGCCAGGGTTGGGCATTTACCAGCATCTTTAACCTGTTTCTTCTTCAGTTATTCTGGTTTGGCTCTGCGTAGAGAAAATGATGACCCCTAAACAGATACTCCCTCCGTCCAAAAATACTTGTCCTCGAAATGGTTGTATCTAGACTTATTTTAGTTATAGATATATTCATTTTATTCATTTTGAGGACAAGTATTTCCGGACGGAGGGAGTACTTACGTATCAAATATAATTAATTTCTCGGCAAGCAGCCTTAGATCACAGAAAATATCCAGGTACGTACACCACGAAACATGCTCGGGGAAGAGTAGCTGTAGCCTGTAGGCGTCAAGACGCTCGCACGCATTGAAAGATGAGAAACCACCAAGCGCTTGGCCCGCACACAACCGAGCATGCATGCATAGAGCCATGTGAGCTCCAAAGGCTACAGCACACAGGCCGCGCAGCTTGACGCTCTTTCGGTGTTCGCTGCCAGTAAAGCGAAGCCCATCTTGTGTGTGTCCTGTGTGCCGCTCCTTGCTAAGAAGTGGCAAACGAGACGTACGTGATGGCTGTGTATGCGTTGGTGCTGCGCAGTTACATCGATCCCAGCGTTTTATTTACAAGAGATTCCTCGCCTCCTCCTCCCCTCCTCCCATCCCACTCCATCACAAGATTCGCAGCCTCCTCCTCCTCCCATCAGTGAGAGTGAGACTGAGACCAGCCAGTGGCCTCGCCCGTGTGCTCCATGGTGATTCTGCGCTCTCACAGGTAGGCGGCGCGGCGACCGGCCGGAAAAGGAAGCACCACCAGTTCGATCTGCTTACTTTGACGTTTTGACCATCTTCTTGGTTGTTCATCGGTGTAATTTTCCAAGCAGGGACACGGAGACGGCGGAGATGGCGCAGCAGCTGCGGGACAGCCCTGACCTGGCTGGTTTCGAGTTCTACAAGCTCATGGCTTCCGGAACGTCCTGGGAGAAGCTGGTGATTACTTGCACATGCTCTCCTAGCTAGCTAGTTCATTAAGCACGAGCGAGTTCGTCTCTCTCCCATCTCTCTGCTTACTGTTTCTTGCCGCCCGGCTGAACTGCAGCCGCTGCCTGACAAGTTCGTGAGGGAGCTCAACGGCCGTGCGCTCCGGGACGTGAAGCTGCGGGTCGAGGGCGGAGGGGCGCGCGCGTGGGACGTGGAGGTCGTCGCCAACGAGTACGGCCACATGCACCTCGGCAGGGGCTGGAAGGAGTTCGTCCGCGCCAACGGCATACAGCTGGGGCAGCTCCTCGTCTTCTGCTACGACGGCGCCGCCCTGCTCACCGTCACGGTGTTCGAGGACTCCGAGTGCGGGAGACACTGCTGCCAGCGCGAGGAGGAAGACGACAGCGCCGGTACGTTCCCTTCCCTTGTATCTTCTCTTGCAGTATATGTCCTGGAACTGACAGTGCGCGGTTGAGTTAAACAGAAGAGGACGAGTCTCCGCCACCGGCGTTGCCAGGGAGTGAAAGCAGCAGCAACGACGACGTCCATGGCGGCGGAGGCGGCGCCGCGCCGAGTCGGTTCACCGTGACGCTGGGGCAGTGTCACCTGGGCACCAAGAAGAAGCAGTACCTGGTGAGCCGTGGCTGTAAATTAACGTGCGCCCCTCATCGCATCTTTGGTTTGTAACAACTGTTTGCCGTGTCGTTTAAGCAGAACGTGCCTGTGGAGTTCAGCCAGTCGCACGGGTTCACGGAGAAGGGCAGGGTGGTGCTGCGGATGCGTGGGCAGCAGTGGAGCGTCTGCCTCAAGCACAGCAACCGGCGGAAGGGCAACGCCAGGACCCGCACGGCGCTGAGGTACGGGTGGAACCGGTTCCGCGTCGACAACGGCCTCCACGTCGGCGACATCTGCTTCTTCCAGCTGGTGCATGATGCCGGCGGCGACGACCCGGTGCTCAGCGTCGAGGTGCGCAAGGCGGACGGCACCATCGTCCAGTGACTACTGGTTCGTGTTAATTTGTGCCTTGATGTGATGGCAAATAAGCAAGGAATTGATGTATGATGAACCACGATCTGGTTGTTGGATGAATGAACTGCTTTTATTGTTTATTACTAGCTAGTATATATAATCTGCGATGAGCTGCTAACCATCAAGGAAAAAAAAGATCCGCTTGACCTAGGCAACCGACCAAGCGCCACCCAACTATGAACAGATGAACAAATCATGGGAGATGGGAGGGATCCAAACAATAGAAACGTTAGTTAATTATTACAGGACTGAGGCTAACGGATCACCCAATCGATACACAAGAATACAGCTCGAACGTTTACTGCTACCAGCGACCAAAGTTCAGACGACCCAACTCTTGTTTCTCCGTCCGTGCCAAAAACCCTACACAGTTAATCAGAGTCCTATCTACACTCGCTCAATTGGCCTCCGAGGTTGCCGATGCTGGTGGCACATCTTGCTGCTCATCACAAGTTGCATGAGGCTGTGCATTTCCTCCCTGTGCCTGGTTGACAGCATCGCCTTCTGGAACTGAACGCATATATTCTGTTTAAGCAAATCCAGTGCTACCGTGAAGCGACCCCTATGAGCTACTACATGCTACCTGATGACCATGGAGAAACCTTATTATCGCTAACTGACAAAAACAAAAAGGTGCAATGCAAAAAAAAAAATGCTGGAAGTAAGCAACTCATATACTCTGTTTAAGCAAATCCGGTTCTACCGTGAAGCAACTCCTATGAGCTACTACATGCTACATGATGACCAGGGAGAACCTTATTATCGCTAATAATCATAAACTCGTTTGGCACCTTCGGGGCATGTAACATGCGATACTTATTGCAAATATTGTTTGTCATCCTGAAAAAAAAATTACAAAATGCATGCTAATTTTTCATTTCCTCAGCTAAAACTATTGTGTCATATGCCAACTAAATGTAGGGAATAGAAATTTTAAGAAACTAGATGATACCCCGCGCGTTGCTGCGGGAACACATGATAACAAAAAGTTTAAACAAATGTGAGAGAAATAAAAGTGTTACTGTTTTCTTAACACAAAGTGTTATGTATTATTGTAAAAAGTGCGAGAACAGGAAATATATATAATAGAGATGTGATTCCTGCAAAAAAAAACTTGGATAGAATGATAGAAGAGCTTCTAATACTAATTAAAATAGGCTGGTTTTTCGTATGCTATTTCATTTCAATATAAATCAAATGGATATCACCTTCTTTATCATCAATACTCTTCAACTGAAAAAAGTAGAAGAGCCATTCATCTCATACATCATCAATATTGATTTGGAAAAAAGTCTCCTGAGTTATCGGGTCTAAGCATACTGTGAAATAGGCTTTTGGTACCTGGCATGACCTAAAGTCCTGCAACAAAACCCTGCCCTGCATGTCTCTTAAGGCAGAACATATGAAAAAGCTACAAAACAATTGGTCAGGTTACCTGGAGGTTGACGTGCTGGTTGACGTGCTGGTTGACCTGCAGGGGATGCGCCGGCGGAAGCTGCTGCTGCGTCGGCGGAGCGGCGCAGGTGTGAAGGTGTTGCCAGACCAGGGCAACGCCGGCGACGAACGACAGCGTCCCCAGCACGTAATCCCAATCCACGGCAACCGTCCCCTTCTTCTTCAGTGTGCGCAGCTCATCAGTGAGGGCAGTGCAGTTGTCCTCCTTGCCGAGCACCGGCGCGCCGCCCGGCTGCGGGCGCACATCCCCCACGCCGCCGGCGGCGAGGAGGAGGACGGCTGCGAGGAGGACGGCGGAGGCCAGCTTGGTAGCCATCCGGCGGCGAGGAGGAGGAGAACAGCGGCGAGGAGGAGGAGGAGCGCGGCGAGGAGGAGTGGGAGTGGAGTGCGAGGTGGAGGAGATCCTGGGGCTTCATATGAAAGTCGGGGTTGCCGGATCATAACATGTAGTAGGTGACTATAACTTGCAAGATCGGATCTAGAACATGGATATAATGGTGATAACATGAACGGTTCAGATCTGAAATCATGGCACCCGGGCCCAAAGTGACAAGCATTAAGCATGGCAAAGTCATAGCAACATCAATCTCAAAACATAGTGGATACTAGGGACTCAGGCCCTAACAAAACTAACTCAATTACATGATGAATCTCATCCAACTCCTCACCGACCAGCTAGCCTACGAAGGAATTACTCACTCCCGATGGGGAGCATCATGGAATTGGCGGACACAAGTTGAGCTCAGTGGGGGCAAATGCCCCCACTCAATTTTTGGCTCCCGTAATACCAAGCCCATGGTATAAGGCCTTGCCCCCACTAAGCCCATACTCTTTGCCCCCACCCATTTTTTTCTGGTTATTTTCGAAACAAAAGTCTGCCCATATGGCTTGGTCACGCATGAACTACCAGCGGGCTTTGCAAAGCAGCGTACTAGCTTTTCCTTTCGTGAATCGCAACGGAGTCCGGACACGACGCGCCACCTCTCTTCCACCCAGTCGCCCAGACGAGATGCGACGGGCGCCCTCGCCAGATCACCTTCGAGCTCTGCTGCTCTGGTAATCATCGTCGATCCGCGTTGTACATGCTGTCGGCTGGTCGGCGTGCCGTTCTTTGATCCTTGCGCCCTTGATTGATCAAGGTAAGCCCTAGACCTAGGTTTACTTCATCTTTACAATCTTCTGTTCTAGTTCTTAAATTGGTGTTCATTTCCAACTTTCATGTTAGAAAGCAGTGAGTTTTACTTTTTGACGATGCAACCAAGGTGCTTCCGCAATTTCATATAGATCGGCTAAAGAAAAAAAATACATGATGGTGTGGTTTATCAAAAGGGAAACTAGGACAAAAACTAAAAGAGAAAAACGAAGAGAAAGTAAGGAAAAACAACTATGTCGATGCCGGTCGACAAAAAACACCATTGATGAAATGAAGAGATTTTTTTTCTTTTCTTTTTTGCAAAATCTACAACTGGCAACACTCACGAATTTGTTGATTTGAACTAACTTTCTAGGAATTCATCTAAAAGAAAGAGAATTACATATTTCCTTTGCTTTGTATAAAAGAAAATTTGGATATTATCCCTAATGAGGTGATAGTTAATCGATTCCATGGAAAAAGTCGTCAGTTGGACGAAACGGAAGGAGGTGATGCGCTCAAGATTATTTCTCATTAGATTTTAACATGTTTTCTCTTTACAAATTGCGTGCTATAATTTGTGTTCAAGACTAAAAAACGGCATATTGATATTTCTCAATTTACTGGGTCTTCAGTGATTAGTTTAATTTTACATTGGCAATGAACTTATCGTAATTATGTGTGATGAAATTATATTATATAGAAATATATGATGTTTTTTTATTAGGCACTATATGTATGCTTGTGTAGTTGTGTCGCTAGTTTTTATAAATGATTTAGCGATTATTTTTATTAGGCACTATATGTATGCTTGTGTAGTTGTGTCGCTAGATTTTATAAATGATTTAGCCATTAGTTCTCATACATACCTCTGCAAAAAGTCACATGCATCTTTGCCCCCTTTCAGTTTTCATCCTGGCTCCGCCCCTGATGCCGGGCACCTAGGAGGCGAGGAGTATGGAGGAGTCGTAATCCAGGACCACAAGCAGAAGGTGGCTGGAAGATGAACATGAAAACAAAGTGCATAATATGGTAACGAATAGGTGGCCTTCCGTCGGTTTGTAGAAGAGGAAAGGAAAAGGAAAATGGGAGTAAATGAGATAGAAGCCAAAGAGCTTCACGTGATGCCATTGAAAAATGAGAACGGAGCAGACGAGCCGTGGAGAAGAGATGGATGCGAGCTGCAGCTGAATGGGCCAAAGGACGGGCTTGCTTCCACGGACGTTAATTCTTTAAGGCTGGAAAGTTACGGACGTTTAGCTCTGTTCAGACCGAAAATCTATGGTTGATTGTAAAAGTAAAAGAAAAAAATAAAATGACATGGCATAACTGCAAGTTAGTGGGGAGAAGGGGTGGGCCTGCTGATGTGGCATAGTTGCATGTTGAAAGAAATTATGTAGTGGGGGTCTCCTATTTAGATATAGAAGATTATTGTCGTGATTTTAAGAGCATCTCTAGCAGACCCCTCATCCCGCCCTAACCCGCAAAATAACCGCCGAAATGCGGGTCGGGGCGGGAAAACTTGCCCGATCAGACCAGCATCCCGCCCCGACCCGCAAAAAAATTTGAGGGGCGCAACAAAATCTCAGACCCAACCCGCGAATACGCGGGTTCCCCCCTAGCCGTTGCAGTGCCCTGCATATAAGCGGAAGCGGTTGGGGGGGGGGGGGGGCATTTCAGCCCGCGCTTTCCCCACCAACCACCTCCCCTCTCCCTCTCGCACAGCCGTCGGGCCGTCGCCCAAGATTCCGGCGAAAGCAGCCGGCGGGAGCACGCCGAAAGGCCGCCACACGCACGAGGCCTCCCCTCCCCCTCCCACTGCGTCGGCGGGCCACCGGATTTGGCGTTTTCCGGCCGCCGATGGCTGCGCCAAGCGATGGAATGGTCGGGGAGCATCTCCCGCAGGCCGGCAAGGGCGCATTGCCGCATGCAGGTACGCTTCGTCCTCCCGCCGCCGCCGACGGTTTGCGCGCATGGATTCATCCGACCATCCATCGGGCTCGGCGCTCGCGCAGCGTCTCTGTGGCTCGCCGATGCCGCTCATACAGTGCGACGACTGCACGCAGACAGTGATGCGGCTAACTTCGGGCACGCCGAAGCACCCCGGATGGGTGTTCTTCAAATGCAAAAACGACGGGGTACGTGCACTTGCGGTAGCTTATTTTGATAGCTTGCGGTACCTCATTTCGAACATGCTCATTCATGTGTGTAGGAAGATGGATGCTCATTTTGGTTTTGGGAAGGCCAATACATTGATTTATTGATAGAAAGTTCGTGCACTCCTTAGTAAAATCGAAGGCAATGATGCGGCTGCATGTGCAACTAGACGGGAAGCAACGTCTACTTCTTTCGAACCAAAGATGAAGAAAGAAGAATGCAAAATCAAGAATCTGCAGATAAACAATAAATGCATGGAGAAGATATTAGTCCAACTAGTGGGAGCAGTTATGGAAGTTGGAAATCTTCTAAAATGCATATTTGTGGTTCTTGTTTTCTTTGGTCTTACTATTCTAGTAAAGATTTGGTGATGTCTTATGTATCCAATGTTGTTGAAAATGCAAAGAAATGCATTATGTTGGATCAAATTTAGGTTTCCCGGTCCGGAAGGAGTTGCGCCAGATCAGACCCCGCAAAGCCGACCCATAAAAAAGCATATTCCGAAAATATCATTTTTTTTACGGGTCCGTTATGCGGGGTCTGCAACTGCAGCCGTCCGCACCAGCCCACAAAGGCGTTTTTCCGCGAACTGCAAACACGTTTTGCGGGCCGGCCGAATGCGGGGTCTGCTAGAGTTGCTCTAAGCAACTAAGGTGGTGGAAATAAGCAAAAAAAAATCAAATAATACGCAACTAAATTCCTGGTGTGGTGGTGGACATTACCGTGGAGGATTTGGCCGCCGAATAAGGTTAGGTTTGTTGCTTAGACATGCATAGGACATATTAAAAACTGCTCCATTTCTACTCTTGGTTATCAATTTGTATGTGGATCCGGTAGAAAATGTCATAGGCAGCAAAAAAATGTGGGGGGTCAAAAAAAGCCGAGGTGCTCCCACGCTTCCCCAAGATCCAAATCAGAGCAATTAGTTACAACCGCATACTAAATTAAAAAAAGAAAAAAGTCTTGACGGTTGTAAGTTTTCCGTGCAGCTAGTACAAACAGGTAAAACAGGCGTGGGTTCCGCTGATACATTCAATAGTGAGTGTCAAAATGGTCCTAGTCCTGGAAAAAAATCATGCACCCTGTTTTCAGGCCTAACTCGAAAACCATATCAGGCAAACTAAGAACCGGTTAAGCAATATCATGCACCCTGTTTTTATCAAAATCTGAAACCATATCAGGCACCCTGTTTTCATTAAAAATCTGAAACCATATCAGGCACCCCATTATCGAGCAAAATCTGAAAACTATATCATACAACTAATTGACACCGGTTAAGCAATATCACGCACCCCATTTTTTAGGCAAAATTTGAAACGATATCAGGCAACTAATTGACACCAGTTAGGGAAATTTTAGGTTGTTCATTAACTGAATTATTTCCCCCAAAAACTAGCAGAAGCAGATCACAACTCCTACAAGTCGCTCTACACAATCCGAGCAAACCCGCCTCATCGAGCGCTCTTGGCGTCGTGAGCATCCCCACAACTACACCCAGCCCCCTGTACCCAAGCCCTTGCACAGACAGAGCCCCTCGTCTCCCCACCATGCAAAAAATTGGCACAAATCACATATTTTACCTGATGCCCAAATCAAATCACAAAATGACCTGCTTCCGAAAAAATTTCGCTCTGCTGACCCTTTGGTGTGGCGCCCGACATCTGGGCGCCGCACACTACTATACAACGTCTCTGTCTTAGGCGTCGCACCTCCTGCCAGTGTGGCAGCCCTGGTCCAGTTGCGGTCCCACAGACAGCACTGCAGCGCCTAAGACTTAGGCGTCACACCTGTAATGTGCAGCGCCTAGCTCTTGGGCGCTGCACAGTCTGTGTTCCACTTGGGCTGGCCCCACCCTCTCTCCCCTCCCACCCCCACCCCACCCAAACCCTTAGACTTGCGCCCCTCCTCTCTTCCCCTCTCCCCCCTCTCAAATCCTTCTAAAATCTTGCAAATCCGAAGTATTTGACCGTGGATTTCGAAGCCAACCCCTCCCTTAAGGTAATCTCCTCCGATCCCCTCGTTTTCATCCATAGGAATTGTCACATTTGCTCAAATCTTGCTAGTTTGGGGAAACCCTAGTTTTTGCTTGGATTTGCAAATTTGTGTTGAATGACGTTATGTTTCTTTGCTAATTTGGGTTGGTTAGGCTTCCATAGTATGCTAGGGTTAGGGTTATGTGTGTTTGATGTTGGTGTTAGGGTTATGCTATGGTTAGGGTTGTGGTAATTGTTATGTGGGGGTTAGGGTTATTAATTCATATATATGTTAGGGCATGTGTGTGCAAATATTTTTGTTAAGTACTTACTTGATATATGTGTGTTTTTTATTATTGTAGGGATGGGGAGAACATGTGTTTATGTTCATCATGTGGATAAAGAGGCCTTTTTGAAAGGCAATGTTGAGCCGGACCTGGATGAGCTTGACATGATGTTTGAGAGTAGTCCTAGCTATGCGGAGCTTTTGGACCAAGTGAGGAAGGATTTGAATTGGATGGATACAAGTGACGTTGTTGAGTTCGAGGGAAGGCATAATGTTGGTTTTGGAATGCACATCCGTTGGAAGATAATGCGTGTGAACTCCGAGCAACGTTGGGTTGCATACATGGAGACGGTTGCCAAATCTCTAGACAAGGATCTTGAGTTATTTGCCTCCAAGAAGGTTGAGTCTACTTTGAATTTGGACTTGAACTGGAACCCCTCCCCGTTGGTTGCTAGCACTCCCCACCCATGAACCAAGATCAAATGAGTGAACCTCATTTCATGCAACAAGATTGGCCAACATTGAGCCTGACTCCAAACAACCAAAATGAAGCTTTTGAAGAGGAGAATGATGAGTACGAGGAGGATGACAACAAAGCTGATCTTCATGACAACAATGTGGGTGATCTCGACCAATATCATGTGCAAGAGACAATGGACCAATCCATCCCTTTTTCCCGTGCATATGCATCGGACTCGGATGACGATGGTCCCGATGAAGAAGTTGATGAGGAGGGGTTCACGCCGAAGGAGGCCCAAGCATTCAAGAAGGTATTCGGGCGGGATCACAAGACACCATTGTTCAAGGATCTTAGTCTCGCGGATGAAGCCGTTGTGGATGGTGGCAAATGCATATCTCTTGGAGCTAGGCCAAGTTCTCACCGTGATTTGGAAGACGGCAAGAACGGGATATATCCCTGTTGTGAGTTTCAATCCTTCTTGGAATTGAAGATGTGGCTCGACAACTACTCGGTTACGCATTATCGTCCACATAAAGTGGCCAACTCGGACGTCAATGTGCGTTACACGGTCAAATGTGAAGTGCCAACATGTCCATGGATTGTGCGTGCAAGGCCATGGAAAGGAGGTCCCACTTGGCGCATAGTGAGTTGTCTACCAACTCACATGTGCCGGCACAAGAATGCGGATGGCAAGCTTGTGTACCAACAACACAGACAACTCACGTCCGAGTTCATTGCTTACAGGCTTTCCAACCAAATATCCACACTTCCAATAATGAGCATCAAGAGTGTCATTGACCTTGTGAAAGCCATCTTTCATTACAAGGTGAAGTACGGCAAGGCATGGAAGGCGAAGCAAGCCGCATTTCAAGATGTTGTATGGCAATTGGGAGGAAGCATACAACCGACTCCCTAGGTTGTTGTTAGCTATGGCCGCCACAAACCCAAGCATGGTTCACGTGGTTGAGCCTCATGGGCACCAAACATTGATTCATAACGGGAGGACCGTCCGAGTATTTGGCCGTGCATTTTGGGCCTTTGAGCAATGCGTGAGGGCTTTTGAGCATTGTCGGCCCGTCATCGCCATTGATGGCACGTTCTTGACCGGACAATACAAGGGCACTTTATTGGTTGCAATAGCAAGTGATGCCAATAACCGGGTGTTGCCTTTGGCTTTCGCTTTGGTTGAGGTGGAGAACAATGATAACTGGGAGTGGTTCTTGCGTCAACTATGAACAAGGGTATTACCGGCTGAAAGGGAAATTTGTGTCATATCGGATCGCCATCCTGGAATTCTAAATGCGGTGGTGGTTGACATTCCCGGACATACAAAGTTGCATCATCGATGGTGCATGAGGCACTTTTGTGCAAACTTCTATAGGGCATGTGGTATCAATGAGTTGGTCGATGATCTTCAGGATTGTTGTCTCGCTTTCACCAACAAGCGGTTTGCCACATTGTTCAATGCATTGCTCAGACACAAGAAACTTGACCCCGGCGGTCAGGAGTTTCTCAATAAGAACATTGCCGAAAGGAATATGTGGGCATGTGCTTTCGATGAAGATGGTCGGAGGTACGGTCAAATGACAAGCAATATGGCAGAATGCTTCAATAAGGTGCTCAAGGGTGTACGTGCATTACCCGTGACGGCAATAGTTCAATACACATTTGACAAGATGAATGGATACTTTTTAAAGTACTCAATGGAGACTGATAAGCAGATTGCTGGTGAGAACAAGGATAAAGCACAAGTACAATTTCCCACCAAAGGTTGAAGAATGGTTGGAATTTCAATCACGAAAGGCAGACTCCCAAGAAGCTGTACTATATGACGACAACGAGTGGAAGTATGAGGTGAAAGAGCCTGGAGAAACCACAAACGATGGCCACCAACACGGAGGCCGGGCTTTCAAGGTATCCCTAACACGGTGTGATTGCAGCTGCATGAGGCCATCGTTGCTTCATCTCCCATGCCCACACTTGTTAAATGCATCCCAGGTTAGGAATGTGGACGTCAATCACCCTCTTACCGTGAGGGAGTCCGAGTTCTCAACCATGACGGTAAAGAATACATGGACTCCACGGTTCCAGCCATACTTAGACCAATCACAATGGCCGGAGTATCATGGAGTTCAACTATGGCCGGACCCGGAATTGAAGGTCGTTAGACGGGGAAGACGTAAGACAAAGCGTCTTAGAGGTGACATGGACGGATGGGGCCGTGGTGGCGGTGGAGAATACGGCGCCGGCCAATTCCAGGAGCCTCGTGAGTAATCGCATTGTGGGGGCTGCAGTCATGGGGGACACAACACAAGAACTTGTCCCAAACCAAGAAAGAGATCAAAGAAAAATTGTGCAAGCACAAGCCAAGCAAATGATAGCCAACCAAGTCAACCAAGGGGTAGCCAACCAAGTCAAACAAGTGGTGGAGTGCCAAACCAATCAAATCAAACAAGCCAACGAGGAACTAGGCAACAAAGAGGGAGTCAACTTGGTCTTAGAAGAGGTCGTGGTGGTGGTAGAGGCCGTGGTGATGGTCTTGGCCGTGGTGAAGGTCTTGGCCGTGGTGATGGTCTTGGTCGTGGTGGTGGTAGAGGCCGTGGTGATGGTCTTGTCCGTGGTGATGGTCTTGGCCGTGGTGAAGGCCTAGGCCATGGTGATGCCCTTGGCCGTGGTTGGGGTAGAGGCCGTGGTGATGGTCTTGGCCATGCTGCTGGTAGAGGCCGTGGTGATGGTCTTGGCCGTGGTGGTGGTAGAGGCCGTGGTGGCGGCGGAGGCCGTGGTGGTGGTCTAGGCCGTGGTGCTGGTGGACGCCGTGGTGGTGATCTTGGCCTTGGCGGCGGCCGTAGTGGAGGAATGTTCTCTTGGCTCAATGGACCATTGTCGTATGTGACTTACTATGATCTTATTCTTTTGGCTCAATGCTTGTGTTGTCATTTTGTATTGTGTGACTAACTATTATATTGCCATTTTCATAGGTATGGAAACAATGAAGAGGGTGGAGGACACGGAGGGGGAAGGTGAGATCCCTTGGTGGTGGGAGGAGGGAGAAGAATAAGAAGAAGAGAGGAAGAAGAAGAAACTACAAGGATCGTGACCTTCTTATGAATCAAAATTTGTGCCACTATGTGTTTTGGCTCAATGTTTGTGTATGACTATGTGATTGGACTACTCTATTGCTCTGTGTGTATGACTATGTGATTCGGACAAGTATATGTGCTATGTGTGTATGACTATATGAGTGGACTATTATTTTTGTGTTTTGTACTATTACATGTAATTTGGATATGATTATGTGACATCTTTATGAATCACAAAACAAAAAAAGCAGTAGGTATTTGAAAACAGTAGTTAGTGCAGCGCCCAAGGCCAAGGCGCTGCACTGTGTAGTGTGGCGCCCAAGGGCAAGGCGCTGCACTATGCATAACCTACTTGAATGCCTCTGTTGCTCTCTGGACTGGCATGTCCATGTGTGCAGCGCCTAAGGGCAAGGCGCCACACTACACAGTGCAGCGCCTTGGACTTAGGTGCTGCACACCTGGACATGCCAGTCCAGAGAGCAATAGAAGCATTCCAGTAGGTTTTGCACCTAAAAATTTGCTAAGTCAGCATGCAGCGCCTAAGGGCAAGGCGCCACACTATACAGTGCAGCACCTAGCAGTTGGGCGCTGCACTGTAGAATGCAGCGCCTTGCCCTTGGGCGCTGCGCACTGACTTAGCAAATTTTGGGGTGGAAAAGCTACTGGAACGCTTCTGGTGCTCTCTGGACTGGCATGTCCAGGTGTGCAGCGCCTAAGGGCAAGGCGCTGCACTGTGTAGTGTGGCGCCTTGCCCTTAGGCGCTGCACACCTGGACATTTATTAGGCTGCACCAACTCCCTCCCACCCATCCCCACCCCACACACCCCCACCCTCCACACAAACCCGAAGCTCAGTGCCTCCCCTCTGCCCTCCTCTCTCCCCCTCTCAAATCCTTCTTAGATTCGGAGCATTTGACCGTGGATTTCGAAGCCAACCCCTCCCTTAAGGTAATCTCCTCCGATCCCCTTGTTTTCATCCATAGGAATTGTCACATTTGCTCAAATCTTGTTAGTTTGGGGAAACCCTAGTTTTGTTGGATTTAGAAATTTGTGTTGAATATGTTATGTTTCTTTGCTAATTTGGTATGGTTAGGCTTTCATAGTATGCTAGGGTTAGGGTTATGTGTGTTTGATGTTGGTGTTAGGGTTATGTTGGTCTTAGGGTTGTGGTTATTGTTAAGTGGGGGTTAGGGTTAACCAATAATTCTCGGTTTTGTAGGCATGGCTTCATCCGGTTCCTTGACGAGGCCACCGTGTGCTAACCAAGAAGACATGTCGAACAAGTGGGAGAACGCATCTTTGGACAAGGTGAAGGAGAAAGATGTCAACATCCCGCCATGTTGGTGTGGAGATGTTTGCAAGGTGAAGGTGTCCACCGAAAGAAGGAAAGCATGGACGGAAGGGCGGAGATATTTTGTATGCCCGAACTATGCTTATGATCGTGCACTTCCAACTAACGCCTATGATCAACCACCGGTAAGCTCGAGAAGTAAAATGTTACTCTCAAATGTGTGTCAACACTAATAACAAATTTTTATGCAGTCACCGCCTCCTCTATGCAAGTACTTCACATGGATAGATCTAGAAGTGCCAGAAGATGTCAAAAAGGACCAATACCAAGATTGTCTTAGGCGGCAACGACGGTTCAAAGAATCGTTTCGAAGAGGCTTGGAGGAAGAGCGTCGTCAGAAGGAGAGGATGGAGCGGAAGAAACAAGAGGAGGAGAGGGCACGCCAAGCGAAACTTGCTCGTGAGGAGGAGAGGGCAAGAAAGCTTGCAAAGGCTCGCGAGGCGCAAGAGGAGGACTTGGCACGTAACAAGAAGGGGAAATGGCCTCGCTCTACTCAGTAGGGACTTCGCTTCGGTGCACTCGTCGTCAACTATCTTCTAATGAATGTGTCGTGAACTTGTGAGGGCATGTGAGATGTTGGTGAACTATCTTTTAGGGCAAACTGCCATTTGTCATTTGTAATGAATGTGTCGTGAACCATGTCGTAGTAATGTTTGAATTGTCTTAAGTTATGAACTCGTCGGCATAAAGTTTGTGTTTGTTCAAATTGCTGTGATGCTGCAGTTATTGTAAGTATTATGGATGGTCAGTGATGCAAGCCATTTATGGCTCTCTGGATAGCCATGGCAGTTAAGCAGCGCCTAAGGGCAGGGCGCTGCACTGTACGGTGCAGCGCCTGACAGTTGGGCGCCACATAGTACAGTGCAGCGCCTAACTGTTGGACGCCACACAGTACAGTGCGGCGCCTAACTATTGGGTGCTGCAGTGCTGCTATAAGCTAAACTGCAGAAATATATGCCATTTTGGCCTCCTGCAGCAGCACTCACATAACTTGAACATCACTAAAAGTACTATAAACTGCACATACTAAACAAAGAGAACTAATAACTTGAACATCATATTATTTAAGACAATTCAACATTACTTCAAGTTCGCAAACACAAATACCACACTAGTACGAGTTCACCAACATATAACATAAGCTCACAAGTTCATCAACCTAATGAAACGGCTACAAGTAACATGAACAAGCACTAATGCCTTCCGCGCGTGTTCCTGGTGCCACGCCTGCAGGCAATCTTCTTCGTCCTGGAAGGACGAGCCTCCTCTTCGTGCACTTCCGCCTCCACCTTCGCCTCATCATCCAAGCTAGCCATCCGCGAGGTCCCTACGACCACCTTTGGGTTGCCTCTGTTGTCATAGTCGTTGGGCGTGTACCGGCGTCTGGGCTGCCTAGGCTTGAACACATATGCGGACCGAGCTTGAGCGTCCGCCAAAGTCATGTCATCATCAAGCTCATGGCCCTATCACACAATCAAACAATATGGTGAAGGCTGGTGTCGTAATCAAGTGAGGATCACATCTAAAGGATTAGTCATACCTCTTGGGTGATCGCACCCTCATCATCCATATAAGCATATGAGGAACTCACATCGTCCCCCTGATGGTGAGATGAGGGGTCTGATGGTGTACCAGACCTAGAGGCAGATGGTTCATCATATTCAGGATCACGGCAACCGAGAAGATTCGATAACCGCCTTAACTTCTTGGCCTGACGCTGTAACATGAACAAGTGTGTAAGATATCAAACTTCGCAACATAGACTGGCTCTCATAGTGAATGTGACTACCTTGAGGAATGCTCGTAGTGAACCATCATCATTGCCGTTTCCAACCGGTGTCTTCTCCAGAATAGACTGGCTCTCATCAGCTGCTTTCTTGATCTCGGTGCGCTGCGGATGAGAAAGAATGAATGCGTTAGCCATTCAAACATGTGTAATACGGTCAACGGAAAGTAAAGAAGGGAACACTTTACCACATAGTTAATCACCGGAACAGCAGGGACTCCTTGCCCTTGCC
This sequence comes from Triticum aestivum, assembly GCF_018294505.1. NCBI lineage: Eukaryota > Viridiplantae > Streptophyta > Magnoliopsida > Poales > Poaceae > Triticum > Triticum aestivum. The sequence continues at coordinate 692,886,657 of NC_057801.1, forward strand.
TGACATCTCTGTTGTACTTCCCCTTTGCTAGATCCTCAAAGTTTACGGGTTCTTCAAGAATATCCTCATTATATGCCGGCGGGCATATCTCAACTCGAGTAGTTCCAATAAACCATCGTACGTAGTTATCAAAAGCAAGTGGGTTGTGCTCACGAAGCGGGGCGCGTGCAGTCCTACGAGCTTGCTCCACACAAAGCTGGAAGCGGGTAACATACGCAGAATGATGCTTGTCCCAGTCCTTTATCTTCCGCTACCTTCTCCTGTCCAACCTGCGTGGTATAAAACTAAACATTAGCACAATCAAAAGGAGTCCCGATGCTTAGACAATACGCAGACATGCTCTCTTACCTATGAAGTGCTTTGTCCGTGTCCACCCAATCCGGGGGGTGAGGCTGGAACAGACCAAACTGACGATACACGCGATGCGGCAAATGAAACTCAACTGCCCAGTTGCATATTAGTGGGCACCGCATAAGCCAGAGATCCTTATCCCGCAAGCACATCGGGTTGAGGCGGAACTCCGGGGTGTACCCCAAGCTCTCACCCGCGCCATATGGCTGCCATACCACCTATGAAACAGGGCAACAATGCAAATTTGATGACTATTTTTCAAGCAAGCATGAGAAAGGACTGAAGTAATGACCTCCTTACCTGCTCAGGCGTAATCGTGTCCAACTCGGCAATGTACTTTTGGTACATGAGATTGACATCGTTCGTCATCTCAGAAACGATATCCCACTTGTAAGCCCACGTGGGGCGCCGTAATTCGTCATGTTCATCTGCATACCAAGGATCAAACCTGATGCTCTTCGGGCGTCCAACATGCAGACGCTCCCAGCTCCATACAGAAAGTAGAAGCAGATTACCACCAATGCCTGCACTATCTGTGATCCTGCAACACGCATTGTCCAGCTACATATGAAAAAAAAACAATGTTAACTTGACAGCAAGCTTGCATTGCTAATGAAGAAATGAGTTGATCACAAAACAGACCAACTACCTGTCGGTACAAGTAGGCAAGAGTTGTTGAACCCCAGCTCCATTTGCTATCGAAGACGGTCAACGCCTTCAGCCACATCCATGGAGCGTTCTTGCCAGTGGAGTCAGGAAACAAAGTCCTCGACACAACGTACCACATATACACACGAGCATGTGTCTAGATCACATCATCGGTGGCATCCGGAGGGCACATCGCAAAGTTATTTTGAATCCACGTGAAAGCAGCTCCGGCTGCTTTCCTTTCCCTCTTCTTCTTCTCTTCTCCCTCCTCTACATTAGCCTCAGCCTCGGTAGGAGCCATACCGATAAGAGCAATCATCTGCTCGCGCCACCCATCAGAATCGGTGCTCATACAGAGAGGCCTCCCGTCGATAGCAAGACCGGTGATCAACGAGACATCCTCGAGCGTCACGGTCATCTCCCCAGTCCGAAGATGGAAACTGTGCGTCTCCGGCCTCCACCGATCAACAAGAGCGGACACCAGTGGAGCGTTCAGATTCGGCGTGGACCGGCTGACCAACAGAATCCACGGGAGTAGTCCTGCCTGCTTGATGTATGGTGTGTACAGCTCATCGTAAGGCATGGCAGGACCAGAGACCCTGTGATACCGAATCTTCAGAGGTTCAAGCTTCTGCAAAAAACAAGTAATGACAAATCTTAGGGCATGTAAATTTCAACTAAAGGCAAATTTGCAAAATATTTAGATTACTCATTATTACCTTCTCCTTCTCGCGCATCATGTACGCCCGGTGTTGCATGTCGTAGACATCGTCCAGAAGCCAAACCATCCTTACAATTTCAAACAATAAACATATAAGAGTTCATCTTCATCTCAAATATCGGTATACACTAAACATATAACATGTGTTCAACTACAAGAATCTCAACATCTCCTTCTCACACAATGAATGTGTCATATGTGTTCAAATAAACTAAACATCTAATATTTGAAATAAACTCAACATCTAATATTTGAAATAAACTCAACATCTAATATATATCTAAACAAACATCTCATATATGTCTACAAAAATCAACATCTCATAGTTATCTATAAAAATAGGCATCTCATATATATCTAAAAAAACTAAACAATCTAGGGTTTCACTAACAAGAATCATATATTGTGAACTAATAAATAACACTACGGTACTACCAATATGACTACACATCCTAAATCGAGCAAATCAAACAAATCAAGGGTTCCATCAAATCTTGGACAAATCTCTAAAATGGCAACAAATTTAAGGAGCAAAAGAAAGAGAACGAAAGAGTTTACCTAGTAGGATGGATTGGAGATCGAATCCACGGATCAAATCTTCAAATCTGAGAGGGATGTGGGCTGGGATTAGATGGGGGCGCCGCCGCTGCTCTCTGTCCAGAGAGCGGAGAGGGGAAGAACTGCCAGGTCGGGCTGGGGCGGCCGCACTTAAGTCACTCCTTAGGCGCTACACGTTACAGTGTGGCGCCCTAGCCTTAGGCGCTGCACAGTTGCGTGTGGGGCCGCGCCTGGCCCTGGGCTGCCACGCTGGCAGGAGGTGCGGCGCCTAAGGGAAGGGCGCTGCACAGTAGGGTGCGGCGCCTAGCTGTCGGGCGCCACTCGTAAGGGTCAGCAGAGTGAAATTTTTTCGTGACCAAGTCAGTTTGTGATTTGATTTGAGCATCAGGTCAAACATGTGATTTCTGCCCAAAAAAATCACCCCACCACACTGTAGTCAACGAATTAGCCACGAATGCGTTGCGAAAGCATGCGAAAATCAATGTGCTTACCGGATATTGCTCGACCTCTGACGCCCATGATTCACAATCTCATGATGCACGAACTACAGACCAGCCTACCCCCTTCCCCCCGCGCCCCCGAGCCTCGGTAAGTGCTTCTCTCCGTGGATGTGGCGCACAGAGAAGCGGTACCCTGGCCTCTCTCTTGCCGCAACCTGCTGGTCGCTGCACGCCCCTGACTCCTCCACTACTACTCCTCTCAAAATATCCCCAGCTTGACGAGCGGAATTGCTGTACACCCAGTGGAATCGACCGCAGATTCGACGGACACGACGACTCCTTGCCGGATTTGGGGGACTAGCACGAACTGTGGAGATTTGAGATGGCGGAGAAGGAACTGCCAGAGGAAATGGGAGAGAATGAACTGCAGTTTCAAAATGGGAGCGATGGGGTGGAGCGACGAAGAAGAGAAGTGGCGGCCCTCAGTCTGCCACTTCGTCTGAAATTGGTGCGCTCACCAACGGTACCCCACCCTGACCGCGCGGCACCTGAAGCGCGTCGCGAACTATCTTGAGCCCGACCACACGACACCTGGACGATGCGATCGCCATCGGACGACGCAGAAGGGTGCGGGCCGAGCAGCTCCAAAAAGTGCAGCTGCACTTTTAGGAATTTAGTTTTTTTTTTAAAAAAACCCTCTCAATCTTCACAAGGTGCACAGGCAGCAGCCACACACTGGCACTTGTCGCGCCGGCCCATAGCCCGCCCTGCCGTTCATCCTCCTCCAATCCCTCCACGCCTTCCAGAACCTTCCATTCCCCAAATGGCCGTCTCTCTCCTCCCCGCTCCCCACCGCTCCTCGCTCCCTCGCCGCCGCTCCAGCCGCCGAGAGGAGAGATCGATCCCTTCACGGCAGGCGCTCCACCGCAATCTTCTCCATTAGGGCCGGCGACGGAGGTACGGGGAGGAGGGTTTTGGTGTGTTCCCTTGGTTGGGAGGGTTCTTGGGGTTTGGGTGTATGGACCCAATGCCGACTCTGGTCAAGGAGGAGGAGGATGGCCATGGGACAGGAGAATCGCCGGGGGCCACGGCGGCATCGAGGCCGGTGAAGGGGCTGCGCGATGCCAGGCCGTCGCTGTTCCTGACAAAGACGTACGACATGGTCGATGACCGGAGCACCGACGACGTCGTGTCGTGGAGCGCTGGCAATAACAGCCTCGTCGTGTGGGATCTGCACCACTTCTCCACAGTGCTGCTGCCGAGGCACTTCAAGCACAGCAACTTCTCCAGCTTTGTCAAGCAGCTCAACACCTATGTAAGCTACGAAGCCTCGATTCCCTTGACCCCTCTTGCAAATTTGCAATGCAACTGATTTGTTATGCCTCGATGCGAGTGAAGGTTGCCGTCTTTGCATGTTCTTGATGCTCCCAAATGCAATGCTGTGATTGTTACCTGTGAAATTGATGTGATTTAGCCATTGAGATTGTGTTGCCAAATTTGGTGAAGAGAAGTACAGAAAAAGAGTCAGTTACAACTGCAGAATACTATTGACTATTCTGGTTCAACAGTGGGGATACCATCTCTTGTTTATTATGAGCAGGACATCTTGCACTTCAGAAAATTGGTGGCATTAAACTAAACAAGCAGACCTGAATCCTAGAAGTGCATAACGGCTTCAAAACAAAAAAAGAATTCCTAGAAGTGCATAGGACTTTATGTACCCAGTTACATAATACTAAATGTCTTACATTTTGAGACAAATGGAGTATTTATGTAGAAAAGTGCACAGGAACCCCTCGCTAGTAAACTTCAGTTAATAAGAATGCAACACATTCACAAAAGTTTTGCCTGTTGAGCTGGATGTGCTGGGTAAAACCTTGGACTTTACCTGTTCTTGCGGGACTACTGCTCCAACGTACTATATATTTTATGTCATCATCAAGAGGAAAGAACTTGTAGAGGAAAAAGGTCATTCTGCCTGTTTCACATGCATTTATCCTTACCCTGCTAGTGTCATATTTTTTTCATAAGATAATGAACTGCAACATTGTCTTGCATGTGTTGTACAGTTGTTTACTTCATGCCTTTGTATTAGAACCTCCTCTTGCTGAATTAATAGCAGTTGGAATATATTCGTGGAGTACCACATTCTTTGGACTTCTTTGTGAGCATGTGCATGGTGCCATCTTAGGTCATATGCACTGTGAAATGTTTATCTTCATAATTCATATGGATGTTGCACTGTGCTATTACCTACTTTCACAATGCAGTGGTTATGTTTGCAGTCTCCTTCCCCTTTTTTGCCAACTTGGCGAAGTACATTAAAAAGTTGGATGTTGAAGGTTGTTGTATGTTACTCCCTCCAGATCATAAATAAGTGACATTTTAGACACATATTCTGCCAAACTTTTAAAACTGTAACTATGAATAGATTTTAATTATTCCATTTGCAAATTTGAAATTGATATGTTATATAGTTGTCTCGGGAGGTATTTCTGGATTATTATATTTTGTAAGGCTTGCACATATATTGTATTATAAATCAGTGGTTAAAGTTGCATTGAAGAGCGTGTCAGTGTCTAGTGTCACTTATTTGTGATATGGAGGGAGTATTAACTAGTCTGGTGAATAGTGCCGATATCAGCTCTCTTTCTTTATGATTAGGGTGATTGTTTACTACGTAAGAACATGTTGGTACTTGGTAGTACACTAAAACAAGCAGAGCTAATTCCCCGAGGTGAATAGGAATGATATAATGTCCTATTACAGTTTATTCTGTAGAAAAGCATAGGGAATCACAAGCAGAAAAACTGAAGTTAATAAAGAAGCATATTGACACACTTTAGTTGAATGGAACTTTGGTGAGATATAAGTAAAAGCTGTATTTTAACAATTTGTCGTGAATTACTATCCTAAGTTCCTTTTTTCTCCTGTTACCATAAAAAGGAAATCAACACTGGGTCAGCAAAATGTTAAAGCCGTGTGTTCACATTCATTTTTCTTTACCCTGCTAGTGTTATATTTATGAGTAAATTCACTTGACATTAGGTAAACTGATGCTGTTGCACTGTTGTTACCCGCTCTCCCTGTTTAGTGGTTAATGTGCATTCCCCCTCTCATTTTTGGGACCTTTTGACCGAATAAAGGTTGTATTCTAAATTGAGTTCAACATTTTATCGATCAACATCTTTTATTCTTCTATAAGAGTCGATAGTTCTTTTCTTTTTTACTACTCCCTCCGTTTTTATTTAGTCCGCGTATTAGCTTTGGTGAAAGTCAAGCTTTGTAAACTTTGACAAAGATTATAAACAAAAATATTAACATGTACAATAACAATACCATTTGATCCATTATTGAATGTATTTTCACATCATATAGATTTGTTATGGTGAATGTTTATATTGTTTTCTATAAATTTGGTCAAACTTTACGAAGTTTGACTTCAGTCAAATCTAATGTGCAGAGTAAATAAAAACGGAGGGAGTACATTTTTTTTATTTTTTTCCTTCAAAAAAAAGGATGAAGATGAAAGAAGAGTTTTGAACAAATGTAGTGAAGAAACAACTGAACGGTGCATTTAAACATGTTCTAAAGAGGTAACCAGAAGATATCCTGTTGCAGTTCCATCTCTTGGTACTGTCATGGCTTATGGTCCAAAAAGAAGTAAAATGTAAATATAGCGTGTTGTTTTTTCGATGTTGAGAAAGAATTAACATGTTGCTACACACTTGCATTAGAAGTCTCCTGGAAGTAACCTTTCCCTGGTATGCTGTTTGTTCGCTTGTCAGGGTTTCAGAAAGGTGGATCCTGATCGATGGGAGTTTGCCAATGAGGGTTTTCTACGGGGACAGAGGCACCTTCTGAAGAACATCAGACGTCGAAGACCTCCCGCTAATACTGCTTCAAATCAGCAATCTCTTGGATCATACCTTGAGGTGGGACACTTTGGAAATCATACAGATACCGACCAGCTGAAAAGGGACAAGCAACTATTGATGGCAGAAGTGGTGAAGCTAAGGCAGGAACAGCAGAGCATGAAAACGCACCTGAAAGGCATGGAGGAGAGGCTACATGGAACCGAGCGGAAGCAGCAGCAAATGACAGCATTCCTGGCACGTGTCTTCCAGAAACCTGAATTATTGAAGCAACTGATTTCCCTGAATGGGGTGAGGAAGGAGCTCCATGACGCTATGTCAAAGAAAAGGAGGCGTAGCATCGGTCAGGGTCCTGAAGCTGATGACATGGGTGCTAGTGGCAGCCTGGAGCAAGAGTCACCTGTTCTGTCTGATCCCCATGAGTCAGTGGAACTTCTTGGAGAGGGGTCGGTGGAACTCCTTGCTGACGGCGTCCCATCTGAGCTGGAAAGTTCGGCAGCACTCCTTGCTGATGGGATCCCACCTGACCTGGAAGGTGCGGCGGAACTCCTTGTTGATGTGATTCCATCTGATCTCAACGACTCAGGCGTCGACACTAACGGTGTAAAGCCACAGGATTTTGGTCTCGGTACCTGTGAAGTGCAGCAGAACAGAGCCCAGGGGGCGTTGCATGATGATTTCTGGGAGGAGCTGATGAGCAGAGCACTCAGCGGTGAGGATGACAACCCGGATAACGTGGACGACATGGATGTGCTGTCTGAGAAGACGGATTTTCTCGTCCCAAACAGTACGACTCGCGCAACTTAGTTCCAATTTCATTCTGTTATATCGCCGTGACTTCCGTCATGTTTCATCCGTCCACCCTGCAGTCTGTGATTCCCCTTCATGTCGTCTAAACTCTGCAGCGGGAAATATTTCGATGAAATTTTTGTAGCCCTCCAGATCGTCGGAGATGGGTTATGAGTGTTTCCTCCGACTGAGCTTAGAGATCTGTTCGTTGTTTCAGGCAACATAGACTGTCAGTCTGTAATGCGGGTAGTGCTAGCGGTTGAATGACGCATGTTCTGATCTGCACGGTGTAAGACAGTTTTCTGGGGTTAAAGGTGTAGTATTGTAGATGTAGATTTGTTTACATCGGTTTTTGTTTGCTGCTCACGGTCCCTGATTTGGTCTGGGCGTCTGGCTATCCGACCCATTATTTAGCTGTCGACAGGTGACCAACTACAGCACATCCTGCGGTGCTCAAGGTTGTTATTGTTGCAGATGTGCGGGGAGCAGTGGCCCGTGAACCGGCGGGGCAACGCTACGGGTGGCACAACTTCTGCGTCGACAATGCCCTCAACGTCGCCTGCCTACTCGCGCGCTCCGGGACCGTCCAGTTGCCACTGCTTTGATGATGATCCATGCCGGCATCTCGCGGTGAGGACAGCCCAGTGCTGAACGTCGAGTTGAGCAAGCAAGGCGGCGCCGTTCTTCGGTGATTGAATGGTCCGCGCGGACGTGTCCTTTCTTGAGCGTCGGTTTGGATGTATAAATTGGATCTTGAAATGCTTTTCGTTATCTAATGCTGTATGTATAACATGCAGTCCTCTTGCATGGTTGGTTTGAACAAAAACTGTTCTATGGATGAAATGCTTTAGTTGTCTAATCTGCAGAGCTGCTTACCATCGAGGAAGCATAAACCACACGACCATTTGTCCTGTCCCTATCCCAAGTTTCCAGTGCCTCTTTTTTCCGTTTACTTTTTTCTTTCTTTTGGGGTTTTTATTCGGTTTCACCTGATTAGTAGAGAATGTTAGGTTTTCGGGTCCGGTCTCCCTTATAAACCGGACCGACTCTCTTCTTAATGAAGTGCAGGAACCCCTCTCGAGGTGTTCTTGAAAAATAAACCACAGGACCTAGCGTCAATCAATCACAAGCGCACCCATCCATGAACTAAATCATGGGGAGATGGGAGTGATCCAAACTGCAAAAACGTTACAAGACTGACGCTAAACAGATCATCCAGTCAATACACCACGACCAAAATTCAGATGACCCAACTTGTTTCTCCTTCGGAAAAACATTTCCTCCTGTGCCAAAAACCCTATTGAGCTAATCAGAGTCTTATCTAGCTAACTCAACTGGCCTGCGAGGTGGAAGATGCATCAGGCTGCTCATCGCCAGTTTCATGAGGCTGTGCATTTCCTCCCTGTGCCTGGTAAACAGCATCGCCTTCTGGAACTGAATCATGTCCTGCCGCAGGCTAGCTGACATTTGCAGTAGCTTCAGCTGAGCCCCCGTTGCACCCGTCTTGATCAGTGTACCCCGGCTGGGTCGACGGACCCTGCTGCATTCCCTGGATTGTTAGCGCCCGCCTGGCCAGTGTACAACGGATGCTGCCCATAAACTCCGGGCTGCGACCCTTGCTGTGGGTAGGCCGCAGCAGCATGGCATGCTAGCTGCTGATAGTTTTCATTGTTAGCAACTGCGTGATTGGTATACACAGGCTGAGTCGATGGATACTGCCAATAGACACCGGGCAGCATTCCTTGCTGTGGGTAGGCCAAAGCGACATGACTCGCTGGCTGCTGATGATAGTTTGCATTGTTAGCAATCGCCTGATCAGTGTAACCCGGCTGAGTCGATGGATACTGCCCATATACGTCGGGCTGCATTACTTGCTGGGGGTAGGCCGAAGTGGCCTGGCTCGCTGGCTGCTGACAACCACTTGAAGATTGAACGTACCCATGAATAGCACCAGCAGTTGCACCATAGGACTGACCATAACCAAGTCCTGGTTGAGGTGGCACGGTTGAGCTCTGTAATGCATATGGCTGCTGGGCTGGAGTTGGTCCATGGTAGTTTGTGCCTGGCATAGGAATGTCGTAGCCTTGCAGCTGAGCTCCACCAAAAGCAGACTTTCCATAGGGATCTTGCTGTGGAGGGTAAGACTGGTACACTGGCTGAAAATTCATCGACTGCTGCCCGTGGCACTGCCCATTATCATACCCTTGCGCATATGTAAGTTGGCCCGGGGCAGAGTGTTGGTAACTGCTAGTATAACCAACAGGTACTTGAGGACTCCAGTTGCGGTAGTGTATTGGAGCTTGAGCACCACTAGGACCTCTAGCTGAGTCGTACATTGGAGCTTGAACGCCACTGGGAGGACCTCTAGCTGAGTATATGTTGTAAGAGGCATAATAGTCATAACAACCACCCTGATAAGGTGCCTGACCTGTACCACCATCAAGATGATATTGTGGGTTCTGATAATACATATCTCCCGGGCAGTCATAGCCATTGTCCACAACACATTGAGGCGCTCTACTAGGCTCAGTTTGTAAACTTGATCCAGGAGACTGATCACAAAAGATCACAAGACTATCAGATAGAGAAAAAAGATTTAAACATAAACAAGGGAACTGAAATACACCAAACTAATCTGCTGTAACTAGAAGGATATACTTGAATGGGCAGGACTTGCGGCTACAAAATATGCATGACATCTACTTCGATAACTTGCAAAGTAGAAAAATGGACAAACATTTACAAGATGAACACAACAAGTTGTCATGCATGACAAACTCAAGAGATGTAGTAAGGCCTCTACAGGCACAAAATAACCACAATAAAACATGAAGTGTTATTGAGCTGACAGAATATATATCATTCCTCTAAAAAAGAATATAAATATATAATAAGCCAATATAGAAAACCCAATAGATGGGCATGCAAAGTTTCCATGGTGAATACTCCAAAAGGCAAGAATTGGCAAGAAGTTTACAAGGAAAAAAGAAGGTTGGCTTAGATTCACTTTATCTGATGCATAACTGAGACACGTAGAATATCATGTATACTTCCAAACATGACACAGAACTCTGCAAACATAAGGATGCCAATTTTCGGGGAAAAATGAGTATCAAAGTGATATGCCACTAATGCCACAAGGCATATATGACAGACGTAAGTGGCTTAGGTCTTACCACTGCTGAAGAACAAAGCCCGACTACCCATCTTCTGTACAACAGTGGGTGATGGAGAATAATGAATTACTGAACCCAAATATATTATAGAGCTGTATCAGCACTGTGAACCATCATCTAGCCAAAAGAACTCTTAAAATAAAGCAATTTAGTTGTTGAATTTATCTTTCTAAGATCCCAGGGGTCATGAACAACCAAAAACGTTAAGGCCTTGACATTGTGATCACATAGTTGAAGAGCATACAACTTTCTGCACCGATGGATGGAAAAAAGAAATAATACCTATCATATGGTTCATAGCTACCAGGGATATCAATGAAGGTTACAACAGTCAGATGCAAAACTGTCATGGAGATATCATACGATCAACATAGATGATAAGTTACAAGCTAATGCCAGCAGTCTAGTTAAACTTATTATGCCTTACAATCAAGATGGATAGCTAATGCCAGCAGTCTAGTAAAACTCAAATATTTGCTCAATCATGGTAACATAAAAGGTGCAAGCAACATTTGAAAACATAAAGCGCATGTAGCAAACATGGTTTTAACTTCACGCAGACACGACATGTATAATACTAAAAAACAAATATATAGTTCCCCTTAAAACCTTCAAATAGCATGGAGAGCAATGCAACAGATTATAAATACAGATATAGATAAGTGCCAGAAGCACCTGACTGATGAGTTCTAGGACCATTGTTCTTGCAATCTCTATTTGATTCCAATTCCCAGTAAGTCGTATTTTTCTTTCTGTGGAAAGATCACCTTCTGGGAGATGTTGCGGGATTAACTACAAAAAAGGATATTAGTTTTCATTTTGAAGTGAATAAAAAATATGCATGCACTAACCTGAATGTCGGACCCAGACTTAGTTTTTAGAGCCTTAATGGTCTCACCTCCCTCCCCAATGACCAACCCAGCCTACATATTATGATAAAAGGAAATATATCAGAGCGCTTGAGTAAATTTTATGGCCGAGATTTGTTTTAAAGCCTCACCTTCTCATTTGGGACATGGATGTCCGCTTGCTCAGCACCAGATCGCGGAGTCCCAAAACTTCTAGCAGCGGGTGTACATGAATCACCTACATCAACCTGCGAAAGGATATGATTTAATTTGGGTCAGCTTCATCATATTCCACAATCTGGATTTTAATCTGAGGCGATCCCCAGGCACCTGATAGTTTCCCCAGATTTACCAATCAAAACACCTGCCTACAATACTCGTCTTCCACATTCAGCTAACAGCTTAGCGTAACAAAATGGAGAAATGGTCTGAAAGTGAATTCCAATTTAAAGATTTCGGGGAATACGTGCATAGAAATATCATCGCAAATTAACTTCCAAGTAAAATGTGTCTCTTGCTTGCTTACGACCTAATTCTTGCCTATTGGATAATTCACACTAAATGATCAGATATTTTGGGGGCAATGCAGCAACTAGAATATGTATATTCACGCAGAAATAAGCACTGGACATAATAACAAGGATAAGTAGACAGTACCTTGCTTTGAGTAATTTCAATTTTTCGCGTCACTTCTTGGGTAAGCCCTACAGCACTCTGCTGTTCTGGTGAGGGTACATTGTCCTCTTGACGATGTTCTGAACATTCTTTTGGAATGTTTACCTCAGAGCTACACAGCATGCTTTCATTGAAAGGAGCATCCCCATTCACCGATTCTGATGTTTCAGGTTCATGCACTTCAATTTGAGTAATACCTAGTGCAGATAAGAAAAAATAAACAATCTTATTCATGATAACAATGTAATGTAATACGACAATTGCAACTCATATTCGCTATAAGTCAACAACTATGGGAATTACACAAACAACTCAATGAAAAAAACATTTTTAACCCCTTTGATTGGTTTTAAAATTGAGCAAGAGCACCATATGCAATCCTTACCCATACCAACTCAACCCTCATTGGCATTGCTCCGAAAAAATCGCGAATCAGCCTAGAGATTGCGCAAAATCTAGCACGCCTAGACATATTACACAAATACAACGCGCATCAAACCGAGACGATGTAAAAAAGAGAACGGCGAATAATATACCTGACCCGTTGCCCTCGCCGTCGCCGCGCGGCCGCCTGGACCCTGTCTCCGCCGTCTCCTCCCCCCCTTCTCATCCCACCCCAGCCCGATCCTCGGCGCCGCCGCCACCCTGCTCCGCGTCCATCGGCAGCATCGCCTCCTCCCCTTCTGTCTCACCAAGCTTCCTCTTATAATCGAGACCGGGTGGAGGCACCGCCCCCTCCTCCGCCATCGGCGTCGGCACGGTCCCAGCCGCCGTTTCCGTAGCCGTGACCGGCGCTGTCGCTTGCGCGGGCTCGCTTGTCCTGGCGCTAGCGTCGGTCTCCGCCATTGGTGGGGGTGGGCTAGGGTTTTGGTTTTGGCGCGAGGACGCGGGGGGCTCGTGTAGCGGGGAAGACGGGACTCTGGAAGAGGGAGGCGCGGCGAGACGGGCATCGCTTTTTTTTTTTTTTTTGAGTAACAGACGGGCATCGCTATGCCTCGCGTTCAGCGAATCGAGGCTGAAGCGCGCGAGCATATGGGCCGACCCAGGTTCGCGTGTAGTACTGCACGGCCTCATTTTCTTTCTCTTTTTTTCACGTTTTTATTTCGTTTTTTATTCCGTTTTTTAAGTTTCTTTACACTTTCAAATAGCCTAAACATATAGGAGTATATACAAAAACATTTACTTAACATTTAGAAAAATATTAATCATACATTTAAAAAATGGTGAACAAGTATTTAGAAAATGTTGAAGGAGTATTTGAAAAATGTGATCATGTATTTAAAAAATGTTGGACAAGTATAAAAAAATGTTAAACAAGTATTTGAAAATTGTTGAACAACTATTCCAATAAAAATGAACAAGTATTTGAAAAACATGTTGATCATGTATATGAAAATGTTGAACAAATATTTGAAAAATGTTGAACAATTATTTGAAAAAATGAATGAAAAACAAAAAGAAACAAACAAAAAAACAAAAAAGAAAAAGAAAAAATGAAGAAGAAAAAAGAAAACCAAACAGAAAAATGGAGAAGAAAAAATAAAACCAAATAAAAATGGAGAAGAAAAAAGAAAAGCAAACAGCAAAGAAGAAAACCCGAAACAAAACAAAAAAACAGTGGAGAAAAAAGCTTTTTTACCTTAAGTAGGTCGCGTCCTACATATCATCACGAACTCCACACATAGCGCAGTGGTTGGAAGGGATACATATCATCGCCATAAACTATCCCTTCCAACTCGCGTAAAGCGAGAAACAACGCTCGCGTGCCAAACAATTGCGAGCTCGGAACTGAAGGTGGGTTTTGGGTCATGAACCAGTTGACTACGGCAGAACTAGGCTTTTATTACACAAAGTTGGACCGGGACGCAACTAAACATATCCCGGACATCTGGATCCAGTTTACTTTAGGCCTCATATGACGGCCTTTACGTGGCCTTTGAAAAAAACACAAATTTGGTACCGTTGTCTCACAAAAAAACTTAATTTGATACCGCCCTAAAATGGTGGTGATCCAAATTTCTATATCTAAATGGTTGTAGTCTGATAAACGCTCTATATTATGGTCATTGCACCGTTTTCGTGGTCGGGATCTTTGAGCAATGGGTTGATTTGTTTGGCGTTCATGCAGGTGACATACTTCTTTTTTTGGGTCGATGCTCTGGCCAAGACTCTGATGAATGAACTGCAAGAAGAGCATGAAGAATGGTTGCGCATGCTGCCACAAACGGTAGTGGCCGCAGCACAAGCTCCGGAAGAAGAGATGGAGGGCGAAGCACGCACTGACAGAGAGCTAGCTATTGAGCTTAGGATGTTGAAGAAGAAAGTTAGCAAGCTTAAAGATAAAGCACAAATACCAATACCCATTTGCAATTACTTTTAGGCATTTGTAGGTATGGTAATCGCACTTGGTGTAATGTTGAAATTGTATGAAAAGGCATGAATTATGAAGGAATTTACAAGCTTGAAATTGTATGAGAAATTCACCTAGTTTAAATGTTGGTCAAAGTTGTTTAAATGTTGAAAAAAGAGAGAGAAGAAGTGACCAACATGTAAATATGTTGAAAAAAGGGAGAAGAAATGAGGAATTCAGAAACTGTTGATCAATGAAATGCAGCTCTTTACTCTGTCTTTCTGTTAAAAAAAGGTTCCTCTGTGGGCCAAATTCAGAGTGTAGAGCCAAGTGTCGGCTAGACTAATGGACCAACTGATCCAATTAGGCCCATTTGGGGGTTCTCTTGCGTGTTTTTCTGTTTTCTATTCTGATTTAATTTAGGCAGTAAATCATAATGATGAAACTTTTTGTGGAAGCTAATTGAATTACTCCAGAACCAAATAATTAAGTTTAGAATTTTTTAGAGATGTTAAATATTTAATAGCAATTTAATTACTCCAATTCAAATACACCATGATTTAAATCAAAGACCAAAATGTCATGAAAAATGTGCCTCAGCTCTGGTAGAGGTTTACACCTGGTGCCAAAATTAATGAACATTTTTTAAGGGCATTACATTGAGAAAAAACTAATTTGTCTAAAAAATGAAGGGTGAAAAATGCACAAAAAATTGGTGTGGTTGGGGACTCGAACCCAGGACCGCGTGCGTTTGTGGCATTTAGGGTTGCGCTGGTAACCGCTAGGGCAAATAGAAAGACTTTGACATGGGTAGGTAAGAAAAGTATGCATAGTGAGACCGTTTGTTTGTACTGAATGTTTGCACACGTGTGAGAGTGGTTTTTCTTTGTTTTGCACTCAAATTTTGAAGGGTTGCAAACGTATGTTTGCATTACCACATGATTTTGGTTAGCGTGGCACTTGGTTTAGGATTTAAAGGGAATACATTTGCATGTTAGTTCATGACTTTGTTTAGGGAAGAAATGATATGTTTGAGTACGGAACTTTTTTAACACACTTAATAACTTGGATAGATAAGCTGCAACACACCGTACCCTTACATAGATGGATACCCATAGATAAGTTCACGGACACGACACGACACGACACGACACGCACAACATAGAAAAGCAACAAAATAAAAATGATAAAACGAAAACATGACAAGCTTGACTCTGGGCTCGCACCCCTTCTTGAACATCTTCATGTTGACCTCCTTCTTCCACCTTGGCCGCGCGCCCCTTCAACACCGTCTTCAACTTCACACCTCCTCCTCCTCGTCGTCGTAGGGAAGGGAGTGCATCTGGCTTGGAGTGGGGAAGACGCTCTCGTACTTGGTGTAGATGTTGTACAGCGTGAAGAAGATAGACTCGCAGCCGCACCAAAAGACTTGGCCGAGGAGCTCGCGCGCGTCAAATGGGTTGGTGAAGGTGACCGTGAGCAGTAGGAGGATGCCGCCGCGGTTACGAACCTCGTTGAGGGTGAACATCCTAGGCGAGCCCCGTGGGAGGTGGGCATAGCCGGCTCTGAGGAAGTGATGTCTACTACACAACCTTCTTCTTGTAGACATTGTTGGGCCTTCAAGTGCAGAGGTTTGTAAGATAGTAGCAAATTTTCCTCAAGTAGATGACCTAAGGTTTATCAATTCGTGGGAGGTGTAGGATGAAGATGGTCTCTCTCAAATAACCCTGCAACTAAATAACAAAGAGTCTCTTGTGTCCCCAACACACCCAATACAATGGTAAATTGTATAGGTGCACTAGTTCGGCGAAGAGATGGTGTTACAAGTGCAGTATGGATGATAGATATGGGTATTTGTAATCTGAAATTATAAAAACAGCAAGGTAACAAGTGGTAAAAATGACGTAAACGGTATTGCAATGCTAGGAAACAAGGCATAAGGTTCATACTTTCACTAGTGCAAGTTCTCTCAACAATAATAACATGACTGGATCATATAACTATCCCTCAACATGCAACAAAGAGTCACTCCAAAGACTAATAGCGGAGAACAAACAAAGAGATTATGGTAGGATACGAAACCACCTCAAAGTTATCCTTTCTGTTCTATCTATTCAAGAGTCCGTAGTAAAATAACATGAAGCTATTCTTTCCGTTCGATCTATCATAGAGTTCGTACTAGAATAACACCTTAAGATACAAATCAACCAAAACCCTGCTCGTCCAAGTTAATAGGTTAGTCCCAAAAATAATATAAAAGTGCTTAGTAAAGCCCATAAACATCCAAAACAGATAATATAATAGCATGAATGCTTCATAAATTATAGATACGTTGGAGACATATCAACATCCCCAAGCTTAATTCTTGCTCGTCCTCGAGTAGGTAAATGATAAAAGAAAGAATTTATGAAGTGTGAATGCTAGCGGTGCACAAGTTTGATCAATGATAATTTCAATCACCTTTTCTAGCATGATTATATGTCATAACAGTAGTTCATCTCATAAAACTTCTCAAGATCAAGTAACAAGCTATTCACATGTTAAAGCATAGACCATAACATTCTTGAAAACTAGCAAACGTCATTCTCGGTCATCAAACAATTACGATTCATCTTATTTTCAGGAAGGGTCTATGTCAGAGCTTTGATTTAGCAAACTCCACATACTCAACTATTATATAGTCTTCCATGATTGCTACCACTCAAAGCATATTCTTAGAACAAATAGCATACATCAAACACAGAGAAAGATAGGGGCTTAGTGTTTTGCCTCCCAACTCACTTATCATATAGATAATTGTCAACAATAATAATTCATGATCAAATATATTTGCATGGCCATATATGCTTAGATCTTTCCCCAACACACGATGCTTGCCAACTAAAGAGTAGGTAGGAATGAGAAGGAATACTACTGACTCTTGCATAAAAGTAAAAGATAGGCCCTTCGCAGAGGGAAGCAGGGATTTCCAGAGGTGCCAAAGCTCGATTTTGAAATAGAGATGAAAATAATTTTGAGAGGTATGCTTTCATTGTCAACATAACAATCAAGAGTTCCCAATATCTTCCATACTACATACATTATAGGCCATTCCCAAACAGAGTGGTAAAGTTTTTACTCCCCCTCCACCAACAATCATCAATCCATGGTTTGCCCGAAATAACGGGTGCCTCCAACTAACATCAATCCTGGGGGAGTTTTTTTTGCAATTATTTTTGATTTGATTTTGATCTTTTGATCATGGGACTGGGCATCCCAGTTACCAGCCATTTTTCTCGTGAATGATGAGTGGAGTCCACTCATTGTGAGAATAACCCACCTAGCATGGAAGATGCTGACAGCCCCTAGTCGCTACATGAGCGACTCGAGCATACAAAACAAATTATTATTTGAAGGTTTAGAGTTTGGCACATGCAAATTTACTTGGAACGGCAAGTAAATACCGCATATAGGTAGGTATAGTGGACACTCATGGAAGAAACTTGGTTCAAGGGATTTTGATGCACAAGCAGTATTCCTG
This sequence comes from Triticum aestivum, assembly GCF_018294505.1. Classification (NCBI taxonomy): domain Eukaryota; kingdom Viridiplantae; phylum Streptophyta; class Magnoliopsida; order Poales; family Poaceae; genus Triticum; species Triticum aestivum. Next base: position 692,904,608 of record NC_057801.1, read on the forward strand.
CTTAGTACAGATATTTGGCTAGCAAAGGATTCTAAATAGTAAGCACCACATGTTGGAGGATCTATAACAATATAACTTCTATACAAATATACCCAAGCATAACTCATTATGTTGTCTTCTGATGTCTACTACACAACCTTTTTCTTGTAGACCTTGTTGGGCCTGCAAGTGCACATGTTTGTAGGACAGTAGCAAATTTCCCTCAAGTGGATGATCTAAGGTTTATCAATCCGTTGGAGGCGTAGGATGAAGATGGTCTCTCTCAAACAACCCTGCAACCAAATAACAAAGGGTCTCTTGTGTCCCCAACACACCCAATACAATGGTAGATTGTATAGGTGCACTAGTTCGGCGACGAGATGGTGATACAAGTGCAATATGGATGGTAGATAAAGGTATTTGTAATATGAAATTATAAAGACAGCAAGGTAACTAGTGGTAAAAGTGAGCGTAAACGGTATTGCAATGATAGGAAACAAGGCCTAGGGTTCATACTTTCACTAGTGCAAGTTCTCTCAACAATAATAACATAGATAGATCATATACCAATCCTCAACATGCAACAAAGAGTCACTCCAAAGCCACTAATAGCGGAGAACAAACGGAGAGATTATGGTAGGGTACGAAACCACCTCAAAGTTATTCTTTTGGATCGATCTATTAAAGAGTTGTACTATAATAACACCTTAAGACACAAATCAACCAAAACCCTAATGTCACCTAGATACTGCATTGTCACCTCAAGTATCCGTGGGCATGATTATACGATATGCATCACACAATCTCAGATTCATCTATTCAACCAACACAAAGTACTTCAAAGAGTGCCCCAAAGTTTCTACCGAAGAGTCAAGAATGTGTGACAACCCCTATGCATAGGTTCGTGGGCGGAACCCACAAGTTGGTCACCAAAACATACATCAAGTGGCACATGATATCCCATTGTCACCACAGATAAGCATGACAAGACATACATCAAGTGTTCTCATAAAAGACTCAATCCGATAAGATAACTTCAAGAGGGAAACCCAATCCATTACAAGAGATAGAGGGGGAGAAACATCATAAGATCCAACTATAATAGCAAAGCTCGCGATACATCAAGATCGTGCCATAGAGAGAACACGAGAGAGAGATCAAACACATATCTACTGGTACATACCCTCAGCCCCGAGGGTGAACTACTCCCTCCTCGTCATGGATAGCGTCGAGATGATGAAGATGGCCACTGGTGATGGGTTCCTCCTCCGGCAGGGTGCCGGAACGGGCTCCCGAGAGGTTTTTGGTGGCTACACAGGCTTGCGGCGGCGGAACTCCTGATCTATCTTGATATTCGATGGTTTTAGGTTAAGTAGGCTTATATAGGCGAAAGAAGTCGGTCGGGGGGTGCTCGAGGGGTCCACGAGACAGGGGGGCGCGCCCAGTAGGGGGGGGCGCCCCCTATCTCTTGGGCTCCTCGAGTATCTTCTGACGTGAACTCCAAGTCTCCAAGATGATAATCTTCCCACAAATAACACTGCTGAAGGTTTCATTCCGTTTGGACTCCGTTTGATATTCCTTTTCTTCGAAATACTGAAACAGGCAATAAAACAGCAATATGGGCTGGGCCTCCGGTTAATAGGTTAGTCCCAAAAGTAATATAAAAGTGTATAATAAAGCCCATAATCATTCAAAACAGATAATAAAATAGCATGAATGCTTCATAAATTATAGATACGTTGGAGACGTATCAACATCCCCAAGCTTAATTCCTACGCGTCCTCGAGTAGGTAAATGTTAAAGAAAGAATTTATGAAGTGTGAATGCTAGAAGGTGCACAAGTTTGATCAATGATAATTTCAATCACCTTTTCTAGCATGATAATATGTCATAACAGTAGTTCATCTCATAAAACTTTTCATGAACCAGTAACAAGCAAATTCACATGTTAAAGCATAGACCATAAACTCTCTTGAAAACTAGCAAACTTCATTCTTAGTCATCAAACAATTGCAATTCATCTTACTTTCAGGAATAGCAAACTCCACATACTCAACTATCATATAGTCTTCTACAATTGCTGCACTCACGCAATACTTGTGGTTATGAAGTTTTAATCAGACACAGAGAAAGATAGGGGCTTATAATGTTGCCTTCAAACGTATTCACCTTTGGGTGATGTCAACAATAATAGTTCATGCTAACGTACATCCAATTGGATATATATATCAGGATCACCCTAACACAAAGTGCTTGCCAAAGGATAAAATGAAAAAGGGAAAGGTGAAGATCACCTTGACTCTTGCATAAAGTAAAAGACATAAAGTACAAGATAGACCCTTCGCAGAGGGAAGCAGAGGTTGCCATGCGCTTTTAGGGTTGGATACACAAAATCTTAATGCAAAAGAACATCACTTTATATTGCCCCTTGTATATGGACCTTTATTATGCAGTCCGTTGCTTTTATTGCTTCCATAACAAGTTCGTACAAAGCTTATTTTCTCCACACTAATAAGTCATGCATATTTAGAGAGCAATTTTTATTGCTTGCACCGATGACAACTTACTTGAAGGATCTTACTCAATCCATAGGTAGATATGGTGGACTCTCATGGCAAAAACTAGGTTTAAGGATATTTGGAAGCACAAGTAGTATCTCTACTTGGTGCTAGGAATTTTTGGCTAGCATGAGGGGGAAAGGCAAGCTCAACATGTTTGAATGATCCATGACAATATACTTTAACTGAGATGTGAGAAAACATAACCATTACGTTGTCTTCCTTGTCCAACATCAACTCTTTAGCATGTCATACTTAATGAGTGCTCACAATTATAAAAGATGTCTATGATAATATATTTATATGTGAAATCTCTCTTCCTTCAATATTCTTTCATGAATTGTTCAAATGACTAATACAATGCTTGCTAACCGTCAATAAATTTACAACCTCTACTTCTTAGATGTGAAGTCATTACTCCCCATGGGATAAGCAAATGAAACATATATAATTTCAGATTTATGACATTCAACTCATTCAACCATTTACTCATAGGATATAAGTGAAGCACACGAGTAAATGAAAAACTACTCCAAAAAGATATAAGTGAAGATCAGTGAGTAGATAAATAATTATGCAGCTATATGAAGACTCTCTCATTTAATAATTTCAGATCTTGGTATTGTATTCAAACAGCAAGCAAAACAAAACAAAATGACATGGCAAGGATAGCACAACTCAAGTGAAGAAGCAAAAACTTAGGCTCAACCGATACTGACCGATGATTATTGAAGAAGAAAGGTGGGATGCCTACCGGGGCATCCCCAAGCTTAGATGCTTGAGACTTCTTGAAATATTATCTTGGGGTGCCTTGGGCATCCCCAAGCTTGAACTTTTGTGTCTCCTTAATTCCTCTCATATCATGGTTTCTCTTTTTATCAAAAGCTATGAACAAACACGAAAGAGGGGATGCCTTCCGGGGCATCCCCAAGCTTAGGCTCTTGGTTGTCCTTGAATATTACCTTGGGGTGCCTTGGGCATCCCCAAGCTTAGGCTCTTTCCACTCCTTATTCCATAGTCCATCGAATCCTTACCCAAAACTTGAAAACTTCAACCACACAAAACTCAACACAAAACTCGTAAGCTCCGTTATTATAAGAAAATAAATCACCTCTTAGGTACTGTAATGAACTCATTATAAATTCATATTGGTGTTAAACCTACTGCATTCCAAGTTTTCTATGGTTCATACCCTCCGGTACTACTCATAGATTCATCAAAATAAGCAAGCAACACATAGAAAACAGAATCTGTCAAAAATAGAACAGTCTGTAGTAATCTGTATCAAACGTATACTTATGGAACTCAAAAAATTCTGAAATAAATTGGTGGACCTGAGGAATATGTATATTAATCATATGCAAAAAGAATCAACCTAAAATCACTCTTCAGTAAAATATGGCAGCTAATCTCGTGAGTGCAAAAGTTTCTGTTTTTTACAGCAAGATCACATAAACTTCACCCAAGTCTTCCCAAAGGTTCTACTTGGCACTTTATTGAAACAAAAGCTATAAAACATGATTAATACAGTATCATAATCATGTGGGCACACAAAAACAGTAAGGGTAAATATTGGGTTGTCTCCCAACAAGCGCGTTTCTTTAATGCCTTTTTAGCTAGGCATGATGAAATGATGCTCACATAAAAGATAAGAATTGAAACATAAAAAGAGAATCATGAAGAATATGACTAGCACATTTAAGTCTAACCCACTTCCTATGCATAGGGATTTTGTGAGCAAACAACTTATGGGAACAATAATCAACAAGCATAGGAAGGTAAAACAAGCATAGCTTCAAAATTTTCAACACATAGGGAGGAAACTTGACATTATTGCAATTCCTACAAGCATATGTTCCTCCCTCATAATAATTTTCAGTAGCATCATGAATGAATCCAACAATATAACCAGCACCTAAAGCATTCTTTCAATGATCTACAAGCATAGAAAATTTACTACTCTCCACATAAGCAAATTTCTTCTCATGAATAGTAGTGGGAGCAAACTCAACAAAATAATTATCATGTGAGGCATAATTCAATTGAAAACTAAAATAATGATGACAAGTTTCATGGTTATCATTATTCCTAATAGCATACAAGTCATCACAATAATCATCATAGATAGCAACTTTGTTCTCATAATCAATTGGAACCTCTTCCGAAATAGTGGAATCATCACTAAATAAAGTTGACACTCTTCCAAATCCACTTTCATGTTCATCACAATAAGATTCAGTATCCTCCAAAATAGTGGGATCACTACTTCCTAAAGTTGACACTCTTCCAAACCCACTTTCATCAATATAATCATCATAAATAGGAGGCATGCTTTCATCATAATAAATTTGCTCATCAAAACTTGGGGGACAAAAAATATCAATATTCATCAAACATAGCTTCCCCAAGCTTGTGGCTTTGCATATCATTAGCATCATGGATATCCAAGGAATTCATACTAACAACATTGCAATCATGCTCATCATACAAATATTTAGTACCAAGCATTTTAATGCATTCTTCTTCTAGAACTTGAGCACAATTTTCCTTTCCATCATACTCACGAAAGATATTAAAAAGACGAAGCGTATGAGACAAACTTAACTCCATTTTTTTGTAGTTTTCTTTTATAAACTAAACTAGTGATAAAACAAGAAATAAAAAGATTTGATTGCAAGATCTAAAGATATACCTTCAAGCACTCACCTCCCCGGCAACGGCGCTAGAAAAGAGCTTAGTTGCCGGGGTGTGAGTGAGTGCCCTTTACGTAGCCTCCCCGGCAACGGCGCCAGAAAAGAGCTTAGTTGACGGGGTGTGAGTGAGTGCCCTTTACCTAGCCTCCCCGGCAACGGCGCCAGCAAAGAGCTTGATGTCTACTACACAACCTTCTTCTTGTAGACGTTGTTGGGCCTGCAAGTGCACATGTTTGTAGGACAGTAGCAAATTTCCCTCAAGTGGATGACCTAAGGTTTATCAATCCGTTGGAGGCGTAGGATGAAGATGGTCTCTCTCAAACAAACCTGCAACCAAATAACAAAGGGTCTCTTGTGTCCCCAACACACCCAATACAATGGTAGATTGTATAGGTGCACTAGTTCGGCGAAGAGATGGTGATACAAGTGCAATATGGATGGTAGATAAAGGTATTTGTAATCTGAAATTATAAAGACAGCAAGGTAACTAGTGGTAAAAGTGAGCGTAAACGGTATTGCAATGATAGAAAACAAGGCCTAGGGTTCATACTTTCACTAGTGAAAGTTCTCTCAACAATTATAACATAGATAGATCATATAACAATCCCTCAACATGCAACAAAGAGTCACTCCAAAGCCACTAATGGCGGAGAACAAACGAAGTGATTATGGTAGGGTGCGAAACCACCTCAAAGTTATTCTATTGGATCGATCTATTAAAGAGTTCATACTACAATAACACCTTAAGACACAAATCAACCAAAACCCTAATGTCACCTAGATACTCCATTGTCACCTCAAGTATCCGTGGGCATGATTATACGATATGCATCACACAATCTCATATTCATCTATTCAACCAACACAAATTACTTCAAAGAGTGCCCCAAAGTTTCTACCAGAGAGTCAAGAACGTGTGCCAACCACTATGCATAGGTTCATGGGCGGAACCCGCAAGTTGGTCACCAAAACATACATCAAGTGGCACATGGTATCCCATTGTCACCACAGATAAGCACGGCAAGACATACATCAAGTGTTCTCATAAAAGACTCAATCCGATAAGATAACTTCAAGAGGGAAACTCAATCCATTACAAGAGAGTAGAGGGGGAGAAACATCATAAGATCCAACTATAATAGCAAAGCTTGCGATACATCAAGATCGTGCCATAGAGAGAACAAGAGAGAGAGAGAGAGAGAGAGAGAGAGATCAAACACATAGCTACTGGTACATACCCTCAGCCCCGGGGGTGAACTACTCCCTCCTTGTCATGGATAGCGTCGGGATGATGAAGATGGCACCGGTGATGGGTTCCCCCTCCGGCAGGGTGCCGGAACAGGCTCCCGAGAGGGTTTTGGTGGCTACAGAGGCTTGCGGCGGCGGAACTCCCGATCTATCTTGATATCCGATGGTTTTAGGATACGTAGGCTTATATAGGCGAAAGAAGTCGGTCGGGGGGTGCTCGAGGGGTCCACGAGACAGGGGGGCGCGCCTAGTAGGGGGGGGGGGCGCCCCTATCTCCTGGGCTCCTCGAGTATCTTCTGACGTGAACTCCAAGTCTCCAGGATGATAATCTTCCCAAAAATAACGCTGCCGAAGGTTTCATTCCGTTTGGACTCCGTTTGATATTCCTTTTCTTCAAAATACTGAAACAGGCAATAAAACAACAATATGGGCTGGGCCTCCGGTTAATAGGTTAGTCCCAAAAGTAATATAAAAGTGTATAATAAAGCCCATAATCATTCAAAACAGATAATAAAATAGCATGAATGCTTCATAAATTATAGATACGTTGGAGACGTATCATCTTCCTTGTCCAACTTCAACTAATTTGCTCAGGTGAAAATAATTAATGGGGCTCACAATCATAGAAGATGTCTAAGATAGTATATTTATATGTGAAATCTCTCTTACTTCAATATTCTTTCATGCAATCATTTATCATAATATAATTTCAGATTTATTAAATTCAAATCATTCAACCATTTACTCATAGGATATAAGTGAAGCACACGAGTAAATGACAAACTACTCCAACAAGATATAAGTGAAGATCAATGAGTAGTCAAATGATTATTTAGCTATGTGAGGACTCTCTCTCTCTCTCATTTAAGTATTTCAGATCTTAAGTACTTTATTCAAACAGCAAGCAAAACAAAATTAAATGGCATTTCAAGGATAGCACAACTCATGTGAAGAAGCAAAAACTTAGGTTCAACCGATACTAACCGATAATTGTTGAAGAAGAAAGGTGGGATGCCTACCGGGGCATCCCCAAGCTTAGATGCTTGAGACTTCTTGAAATATTATCTTGGGGTGCCTTGGGCATCCCCAATCTTGAGATTTTGTGTCTCCTTAATTCCTTTTATATCCAGGTTTCCTAAATCTCGAAGGCTCCATCCACACCAAACTCAACAAGAACTCGTGAGATAAGTTAGTATAAACCAATGCAAAAACCTTATTATTTTCTAGTGTACCAAATCACTAAAATTATTATTCAACATTTAATACTAAATGTCTCTGCATATTTAATACTCCTATCCTCAAATAGAATCATTAAACAAGCAAACATATGCAAACATAACAGCAATCTGTCAAAACAGTATAGTCTGTAAAGAATGCAAGATTCATCATACTTTCCTAACTCCAAAAATTATGAGAAAAATACTACATTGTAGGAGATTTATCATATCTCAATATGCAAAAAGTTTCAACATTATATCATTCTCTTACTTTTCTAGGGAATTTTTGCAACAGCGGTAAACTTTCTGTTTTGAAACAGCAACATATATACTTGCAAAATAAGCATGGTAAAGGCTATCCTTAAAATTTTTATTGGAAATAGAGATGCAAAACATATTATAAATAAAACCAATCAAATACTAACAAAATAAAATGACGCTCCAAGCAAAACACATATCATGTGGTGAATAAAAATATAGCTCCAAGTAAAGTTACCGATGAATGAAGACGAAAGAGGGGATGCCTTCCGGGGCATCCCCAAGCTTGGGCTCTTGGTTGTCCTTGAATATTACCTTGTAGTGCCTTGGGCATCCCCAAGCTTAGGCTCTTGCCACTCCTTATTCCATAGTCCATCAAATCTTTACCCAAAACTTGAAAACTTCACAACACAAAACTCGTAAGCTCCGTTAGTATAAGAAAATAAATCACCACTTAGGTACTGTTGTGAACTCATTATAAATTCATATTGGTGTAATATCTACTGTATTCCAACTTCTCTATGGTTCATACCCTCCGATACTATTCATAGATTCGTCAAAATAAGCAAACAACACATAGAAAACAGAATCTGTCAATAACAGAACAGTCTGTAGTAATCTGTATCATTCGAATACTTATGTAACTCCAAAAATTATGAACTAAATTGTTGGACCTGAGGAATTTGTCTATTAATCATATGCAAAAATAATGAACCTAAAATCACTCTCCAGTATAAAATGGCAGCTAATCTCGTGAGCGCTAAAGTTTCTGTTTTTTACAGCAAGATCATAAAGACTTCACCCAAGTCTTCCCAAAGGTTCTACTTGGCACAAACACTAATTAAAACATAAAAACACATCTAACCAGAGTCTATATGAATTATTTATTACTAAACAGGAATAAAAATTAAGAAACAAAATTAAATTGGGTTGCCTCCCAACAAGCGCTAACGTTTAAAGCCCCTAGCTAGGCATGATGATTTCAATGATTTTCACATAAAAGATAAGAATTGAAACATAAAGAGAGCATCATGAAGAATATAACTAGCACATTTAAGTCTAACCCACTTCCTATGCATAGGGATTTTGTGAGCAAACAACTTATTGGAACAATAATCAACTAGCATAGGAAGGCAAAACAAACATAGCTTCAAAATTTTCAACACATAGAGAGGAAACTTGATATTATTGCAATTCCTACAAGCATATGTTCCTCCCTCATAATAATTTTCAGTAGCATCATGAATGAATTCAACAATATAACCAGCATCTAAAGCATTCTTTTCATGATCTAATTGCATAGAAATTTTACTACTCTCCACATAAGCAAATTTATTCTCATCAATAGTAGTGGGAGCAAACTCAACAAAATAAATATCATGTGAAGCATAATCCATTGGAAAATTAAAATCATGATGACAAGTTTCATGGTTATGTTTATTCTTTATGGCATACGTATCATCACAATAATCATCATAAATAGGAGGCATGCTTTCATCATAATAAATTTGCTCATCAAAACTTGGGGGACTAAACATATCATCTTCATCAAACATAGCATCCCCAAGCTTGTGGCTTTGCATATCATTAGCATCATGGGTATTCAAAGAATTCATACTAACAACATTGCAATCTTTCTCATCATCCAAAGATTTAGTGCCAAACATTTTATAGACTTCTTCTAGCACTTGAGCACAATTTTCCTTTCAATCATTCTCACGAAAGATATTAAAAAGATGAAGCGTATGAGACAAACTCAATTCCATTTTTTTGTAGTTTTCTTTTATAGACTAAACTAGTGATAAAACAAGAAACAAAAATATTTGATTGCAAGATCTAAAGATATACATTCAAGCACTCACTTCCCCGGCAACGGCGCTAGAAAAGAGCTTGATGTCTACTACACAACCTTCTTCTTGTAGATGTTGTTGGCCTCCAAGTGCAGAGGTTTGTAGGACAGTAGCAAATTTCCCTCAAGTGGATGACCTAAGGTTTATCAATCTGTGGGAGGCGTAGGATGAAGATGGTCTCTCGCAAACAACCCTGCAACCAAATAACAAAGAGTCTCTTATGTCCCCAACACACCCAATACAATGGTAAATTGTATAGGTGCACTAGTTCGGCGAAGAGATGGTGTTACAAGTGCAGTATGGATGATAGATATGGGTATTTGTAATCTGAAATTATAAAAACAGCAAGGTAACAAGTGGTAAAAGTGACGTAAACGGTATTGCAATGCTAGGAAACAAGGCCTAAGGTTCATACTTTCACTAGTGCAAGTTCTCTCAACTATAATAACATGACTGGATCATATAACTATCCCTCAACATGCAACAAAGAGTCACTCCAAAGACACTAATAGCGGAGAACAAACGAAGAGATTATGGTAGGGTACGAAACCACCTCAAAGTTATCCTTCCTGTTCTATCTATTCAAGAGTCCGTAGTAAAATAACATGAAGCTATTCTTTCCGTTCGATCTATCATAGAGTTCGTACTAGAATAACACCTTAAGATACAAATCAACCAAAACCCTAATGTCACCTAGATACTCCATTGTCACCTCAAGTATCGGTGGGCATGATTATACGATATGCATCACACAATCTCAGATTCATCTATTCAACCAACACAAAGTACTTTAAAGAGTGCCCCAAAGTTTCTACCGGAAAGTCAAGAAGAAAACTTGTGCCAACCCCTATGCATAAGTTCACAAGGTCACTGAACCCGCAAGTTGATCACCAAAACATACATCAAGTAGATCACGTGAATATCCCATTGTCACCACAGATAAGCACGGCAAGACATACATCAAGTGTTCTCAAATCCTTAAAGACTCAATCCGATAAGATAACCTCGAAGGGAAAACTCAACTCATTACAAGAGAGTAGAGGGGGAGAAACATCATAAGATCCAACTATAATAGCAAAGCTTGCGATACATCAAGATCGTATCACCTCAAGAACATGAGAGAGAGAGAGAGAGATCAAACTCATAGCTACTGGTACATACCCTCAGCCCTGAGGGTGAACTACTCCCTCCTCGTCATGGAGAGCGCCGGGATGATGAAGATGGCAACCGGTGATGGGTTCCCCCTCCGTCAGGGTGCCGAAACGGGCTCCCAAGAGGTTTTTGGTGGCTACGGAGGCTTGCGGCGGCGGAACTCACGATCAATTGTGTTCCCTGATGTTTTTAGGGTATATGGATATATATAGGCGAAAGAAGTTAGTCAGGGGAGCCACAAGGGGCCCACGAGGGTGGGGCGCGCGCCCAGGGGAGGTGGGCGCGCCTCCCTGCCTCGTGGCCACCTCAAAGCTTCCCTTACGTGCACTCCAAGTCCCCTGGATTGCTTCCGTTCCAAAAATAACTTTTTTGAAGGTTTCATTCCATTTGGACTCCGTTTGATATTCCTTTTCTTCGAAACACTGAAATAGGCAAGAAAACAACAATATGGGCTGGGCCTCCGGTTAATAGGTTAGTCCCAAAAATAATATAAAAGTGCTTAGTAAAGCCCATAAACATCCAAAATAGATAATATAATAGCATGAATGCTTCATAAATATAGATACGTTGGAGACGTATCAGGAAGGCGCAGGTGAGCTCGACGGACCCCATCCACCTTGAAGTCGCCCACACACGGAGCTCCCTCTCCACGAGCACGCCCGGTGGGTAGCGCAGCTCCGGCATGACATGCGGACAAAGGAAGGTCGGCCCGCTGTACTGCATCTTCACTTGGTCGCTTGGAGAGGGCTCGGTAGCTTGGGTGTTTGAAGTTGGAGAGAATGGATCTGGCTTTTGGGTGGTGAGTGGGAGAGGAAGGAGAGGCACACCATTTATAGGCATGTGGGTGGGAGAGGAAGAGAGAAGGGATGAGAATGGTGCGTGTGTGAATCCGGACGCGTGTGTCTATCCGTTACGTTTTGGACCCTTAAATTTTTGCACGGAAATGATGCATTGGATGCATGCGTGCATTTGAATCACTTCACAGGGAAGCTCTTTGACCGGGCGCATGCATCTGACTCACTGCTGTAATCTGAACCACTGCGTAATCTGAAACAATGGCCTAACTATGAATCAATATGTGCATGGCCACCTAGCTCGCCTCGCTCGCATGCATGCACGTCCGCCCCCCGCGCATGCAAACCCACGTCGCCGCCCTTCCCATGCATGCAGGCCTAGAAAGGCTGAGATGAGCTATTAACTGCGATCTCAGGACCAGACAGCGAGACGGCCCAACGGTCCATCCAGCGCGCCCGATACTTATTGAGAAAAAACAATCTCCCAGCCAATCAGATTGCATCTCGCGGATCGCCCCCGTCCTCCCCGCAGATTCCTTCTAGAAGGGTTAGATCGACGGTCCTTGATTGCTGCTAGGGTTAGATGGACGGTCCCTGTTCAGCGCTAGGTTTAGTGGGGTTTGGGAGGGATTTGGAGCAGTCAAACATAGGTTTGACCAAATTTCAAATGAGCATAATAAATTGAATAAAAATCAGAAAAATAGAAAACTTGTGCACATAGTCTTCTTATGTCATATACTAACGATTTAAGTTGATTAACAAGGTTTACATACATTTAAACGAAAAGTTCATGTGTATTATGTGATATCTCAAGTATCTCAAACTCTCTTGTATGAAGTGAAGAGAAGTGTTTTGGGGAAATGAACATGAAAATTTCAAAAAACTCACCACAACTTCATTTTGGAGTGACTAAGAAGGATTCAGGCTTAGTTTTTCATTTTGATGTTTTAGACTTGTTTAAATCTTGGTCAAAGTTAGGTTTAACCAGAATTCAAATGAGCAAAACAAATTTAAAAAAAAATCAAAAAATGGAAAAACCAGTGCACATAGTCTGTATATATATATATAGAATATATGTGTAGGAAAGTTATTTGGCTAGTTTAGACAAGGTCGAAAAAAACCTTGCTTAGAAATGAGGTCGTTTACCCTACCTTTGGACCCCTCTTTTTTATCATTTTTTCATGAAAATTTCAAAAACCTCACCACAGCTTCATTTTGGAGTGACTAAGAAGGATCCATGCTTAGTTTTTCATTTTGATGTTTTAGATTTGTTTAAATCTTGGTCAAAGTTAGGTTTGACCAGAATTCAAATGAGCAAAACAAAATTTAAAAAAAAAATCAAAAAAAGGAAAAACCAACGCACATAGTTGGTGTATATAGAATATATGTGTAGGAAAGTTATTTGGCTCATCTAGACAAGGTAAAAAATCTTGCTTAGAAATGAGGCAGTTTTACCCTACCTTTGGAGCTCTTTTTAGCACATTTTTCATGAATGTGAGTTTACCAAAGTTTCGAAAGAATTACAACATTCATATAGCATGTCAAATTTGAAGTTCTAACATAGGTCCAACATCATTCAAACATAGTTCTAACATAGGTCCAACATCATTCAACAGAAATACAACATTATTCATAATGTTTCATAATTATTCATAAATAGCGTTGGGGCTTCTGTCTGTTCCTTGAGCTTCTTGGCATCACTTTGCTCTGCGTGCAGCTTGTGCTCACTGCTTCTTCTCTTATCCTCTTGGTTGTTGGTACCTTGCACGTCTTCTTCAAACCTACCGCCAAGCTGTGCAGAATCGGGGCAATTGCACCATTTTCGTGGTCGGGATCTTTGAGCAATGGGTTGATTTGTTTAGCGTTCATGCAGGTGACATGCTTCTTTCTTTGGGTCGATGCTCTGGCCAAGACTCTAATGAATGAACTGCAAGAAGAGCATGAAGAATGGTTGCGCATGCTGCCACAAATGACAGTGGCCGTAGCACGAGCTCCGGAAGAAGAGATGGAGGGCGAAGCACGCACTGACAGAGAGCTAGCTGTTGAGCTTAGGATGTTGAAGAAGAAGGTTAGGAATCTTGAAGATCACGCACAAATACCAATACCCATTTGTAATTACTTTTGGGCATTTGTAGGTGTGGTAATCGCACTGGTTGTAATGCTGAAATTGTATGGAAAGGCATGAATTATGGAGGAATTTACAAGCTTGAAATTGTATGAGAAATTCACCTAGTTTAAATGTTGGTCAAAGTTGCTTAAATGTTGAAAAAAAAGAGAAGAAGTGACCAACATGTAAATATGTTGAAAAAAGGGAGAAGAAATGAGGAATTCAGAAACTTTTGATCAATGAAATGCAACTCTCTGCTCTGGCTTTCTTTAAAAAAAATGTTCCTCTATGGGCCAAATTCAGAGCGTAGAGCCAAGTGCCGGCTAGACTAATGGGCCAACTGATCAAATTAGCCCATTTGGGGGTTCTCTTGCGTGTTTTCTGTTTTATTTTCTGATTTAATTTAGGCAGTAAATCATAATGCTGAAACTTTTTGTGGAAGCTAATTGAATTATTCCAGAGCCAAATAATTAAGTTTAGAATTTTTTTGGAGCTGTTAAATATTTAATAGCAATTCAATTAATCCAATTCAAATACACCGTGATTTAAATAGAAGACCAAAATGTCATGGAAAATGTGCCTCAGCTTTGGTAGAGGTTTACACCTGGTGCCAAAATTAATGAACATTTTTAAGGGCATTACATTGAGAAAAAATGATTTATCTAAAAAATGAAGGGCGGAAAATGCACAAAAAATTGGTGCGGCTCGGGACTCGAACCCAGGACCGCGTGGGTTTGTGGCGTTTAGGGCAGCGCTGGTAACCGCTAGGGTAGATGGAAAGACTTTAACATGGGTAGGGAAGGAAAGTATACATAGTGAGACCCTTTTCTTGTACTGAATGTTTGCACACGCGTGAGAGTGGTTTTCCTTTGTTTTGCACTAAAATTTTGGAGGGTTGCAAACTATGTTTGCACTGCCACATGATTTTGGTTAGCGTGGCACTTGGTTTAGGATTTAAAGGGAATAAATTTGCATGTTAGTTCATGACTTCGTTTAGGGAAGAAATGATATGTTTGGGCACGGACATTTTTTAACACACATAATAACTTGGATAGATAAGATGCAACACACCGTACCCTTACATAGATGGATACCCATAGATAAGTTCACGGACACGACACGACACGGCACGCACGACATAGAAAAGCAACAAAGTAAAAACTATAAAACGAAAACATGACAAGCTTGACTTCGGGCTCGCACCCCTTCTTGAACATCTTCATGTTGACCTCCTTCTTCCACCTTGGTCGCGCGCCCCTTCAACACTGTCTTCAACTTCACACCTCCTCCTCCTCGTCGTCATCATAGGGAAGGGAGTGCATCTGGCTTGGAGTGGGGAAGACGCTCTCGTAGTTGGTGTAGATGTTGTATATCGTGAAGAAGATAGACTCGCAGCCGCACCAAAAGACTTGGCCTAGGAGCTCGCGCGCGTCAAATGGGTTGGTGAAGGTGACCGTGAGAAGTAGGAGGATGCCATCGCGGTCACAAACCTCATTGAGGGTGAACATCCTAGGCTAGCCCTGTGGGAGGTGGGCATAGCCGGCTCTAAGGAAGGCGTGGGTGAGCTCGACAATGAAGGAAATATGCCCTAGAGGCAATAATAAAGTTATTATTTATTTCCTTATTTCATGATAAATGTCTATTATTTATGCTAGAATTGTATTAACCGGAAACATGATACATGTGTGAATACATAGACAAACTTAATGTCACTAGTATGCCTCTACTTGACTAGCTCATTAATCAAAGATGGTTATGTTTCCTAACCATAGACATGAGTTGTGATTTGATTAACGGGATCACATCATTAGGAGAATGATGTGATTGACTTGACCCATTCCGTTAGCTTAGCACTTGATCGTTTAGTATGTTGCTATTGCTCTCTTCATGACTTATACATGTTCCTACAACTATGAGATTATGCAACTCCCGTTTACCGGAGGAACACTTTTTGTGCTACCAAATGTCACAACGTAACTGGGTGATTATAAAGGAGCTCTATAGGTGTCTCCAAAGGTACATGTTGAGTTGGTGTATTTCGAGATTAGGTTTTGTCACTCCGATTGTCGGAGAGGTATCTCTGGGCCCTCTCGATAATGCACATCACTATAAGCCTTGCAAGCAATGTGACTAATGAGTTAGTTGCAGGACGATGCATTACGGAACGAGTAAAGAGACTTGCCAATAACGAGATTGAACTAGGTATTGAGATACCGACGATCGAATCTCGGGCAAGTAACATACCGATGACAAAGGGAAAAACGTATGTTGTTATGCGGTTTGACCAATAAAGATCTTCGTAGAATATGTAGGAGCCAATACGAGCATCCAGGTTCCGCTATTGGTTATTGATCGGAAACGTGTCTCGGTCATGTCTACATAGTTCTCGAACCCGTAGGGTCCGCACGCTTAAGGTTTCGATGACAGTTATATTATGAGTTTATGAGTTTTGATGTACCGAAGGTTGTTCGGAGTCCCGGATATGATTTCGGACATGACGAGGAGTCTCAAAATGGTCGAGACATGAAGATTGATATATTGGAAGCCTATATTTGGATGTCGGAAGTGTTCCGGATGAAATCGGGATTTTACCGGAGTACCGGGCGTTACCAGAACCCCCCCCCCCCCGGGGGGGGGCTTAATGGGACTACATGGGCCTTATTGGAAATAGATGGCATCAAGGGGAGTGTGGGGCGTGCCCCCCAAGGCCCAAACCGAATTGGTTTAGGGCAAGGGGGCCAGCACCCCTCTTTCCTTCTCCTCCTCTCCCTTTCCTTCCCCCTCTCCTACTCCTACTAGGAAATAGGAGGAGTCCTACTCCTAGTAGGAGTAGGACTCCCCCTTGGTGCGCCTCTCCCTGGCCGGCCGCCTCCTCCCCTTGCTCCTTTATATACGGGGGCAGGGGGCACCCCATAGACACAACAATTGATCTCTTGATCTCTTAGCCGTGTGCGGTGCCCCCCTCCACCATAGTTCTCCTCTATAATATCGTAGCGATGCTTAGGCAAAGCTCTGCGACGGTAGAACATCAATATCATCACCATGCTGCCATGCTGACGGAACTCTTCCTCGACATGCTGCTGGATCGGAGTACGGGGATCGTCATCGAGCTGAACATGTGCTAGAACTCGGAGGTGCCATAGTTTCGGTGCTTGATCGGTCGGGCCGTGAAGACGTACGACTACATCAACCGTGTTGTTCTAACGCTTCCGCTTTCGGTCTACGAGGGTACATGGACAACACTGTCCCCTCTCGTTGCTATGCATCACCATGATCTTGCGTGTGCGTAGGAATTTTTTTGAAATTACTACGTTCCCCAACAGTAGCATCCGAGCCTGGTTTTATGCGTAGATGTTATATGCACGAGTAGAACACAGGTGAGTTGTGGGCGATACAAGTCATACTGCTTACCAGCATGTCATACTTTGGTTCGGCGGTATTGTTGGATGAAGCGGCCCGGACCGACATTACGCGTACGCTTACGCGAGACTGGTTCTACCGACGTGCTTTGCACATAGATGGCTGGCGGGTGTCAGTTTCTCCAACTTTAGTTGAACCGAGTGTGGCTACGCTCGGTCCTTGAGAAGGTTAAAACAACACTAACTTGACAAACTATCGTTGTGGTTTTGATGCGTAGGTAAGAATGGTTCTTGCTCAGCCCGTAGCAGCCACATAAAATTTGCAACAACAAAGTAGAGGACGTCTAACTTGTTTTTGCAAGGCATGTTGTGATGTGATATGGTCAAGATGTGATGCTATATTTTATTGTATGAGATGATCATGTTTTGTAACCAAGTTATCGGCAACTGGCAGGAGCCATATGGTTGTCGCTTTATTTTATGAAATGCAAGCGCCTTGTAATTGCTTTACTTTATCACTAAGCGGTAGCGATAGTCGTAGAAGCAATAGATGGCGAAACGACAACGATTCTACGATGGAGATCAAGGTGTCGCGCCGGTGACGATGGTGACCATGACAGTGCTTCAGAGATGGTGATCACAAGCACAAGATGATGATGGCCATATCATATCATTTATATTGATTGCATGTGATGTTTATCCTTTATGCATCTTATTTTGCTTTGATTGACAGTAGCATTATAATATGATCTCTCACTAATTATCAAGAAGTGTTCTCCCTGAGTATGCACCGTTGCTAAAGTTCTTCGTGCTGAGACACCACGTGATGATCGGGTGTGATAGGCTCTATGTTCAAATACAACGGGTGCAAAACAGTTGCACACGCGGAATACCCAGGTTAAACTTGACGAGCCTAGCATATACAGATATGGCCTAGGAACACGGAGACCGAAAGGTCGAACGTGAATCATATAGTAGATATGATCAACATAGTGATGTTCACCATTGAAAACTACTCCATCTCACGTGATGATCGGACATGGTTTAGTTGATTTGGATCACGTGATCACTTAGATGACTAGAGAGATATTTGTCTAAGTGGGAGTTCTTAAGTAATATGATTAATTGAACTTAAATTTATCATGAACTTAGTCCTGGTAGTATTTTGCAAATTATGTTGTAGATCCATAGTTCGCGTTGTTGCTTTCATATGTTTATTTTGATATGATCCTAGAGAAAATTGTGTTGAAAATGTTAGTAGCAATGATGCGGATTGGATCCGTGATCTGAGGTTTATCCTCATTGCTGCACAGAAGTATTATGTCCTTAATGCACCGCTAGGTGACAAACCTATTGCAGGAGCAGATGCAGACGTTATGAACATTTGGCTAGCTCAATATGATAACTACTTGATAGTTTAGTGCACCATGCTTAACGGCTTAGAATCGGGACTTCAAAGACGCTTTGAATGTCATGGACCATATGAGATGTTCCATGAGTTGAAGTTAATATTTCAAGCAAATACCCGAGTTGAGAGATATGAAGTCTCCAACAAGTTCTATAGCTAAAAGATGGAGGAGAATCGCTCAACTAGTGAGCATCTGCTCAGATTGTCTGGGTACGACAATCGCTTGAATCAAGTGGGAGTTAATCTTCCAGATAAGATAGTGATTGACAGAGTTCTCTAGTCACCATCACCAAGTTAGTCGAACTTCGTGATGAACTATAGTATGCAAGGGATGACGAAAACGATTCCCGAGCTCTTCGTGATGTTGAAATCAACGAAGGTAGAAATCAAGAAAGAGCATCAAGTGTTGATGGTTGACAAGATCACTAGTTTCAAGAAAAGGGCAAAGGGAAAGAAAGGGAACTTCAGGTATAATGACAAGCAAGTTGTCACTCCCGTGAAGAAGCCCAAAGCTGAACCAAAGCCTGAAACTGAGTGCTTACACTGCAAAGGAAATGGTCACTGGAAACGAAAATACCCTGAATATTTGGTGGATAAGAAGGATGGCAGAGTGAACAAGGGTATATTTGATATACAGGTTATTGATGTGTACCTTACTAGTGTTTGTAGTAGCCCCTGAGTATTTGATACTTGTTCGGTTGCTAAAAATTAGTAACTCAAAACAGGAGTTACAGAATAAACAGAGACTAGTTGAGGGTGAAGTGACGATGTGTGTTGGAAGTGGTTCCAAGATTGATATGATCATCATCGCACACTCCCTATACTTTCGGGATTAGTGTTAAACCTAAATAAATGTTATTTGGCATTTGCGTTGAGCATGAATATGATTTGATCATGTTTATTGCGATACGGTTATTCATTTAAAGTCTGAGAATAATTGTTATTCTGTTTACATGAATAAGACCTTCAATGGTCATACACCCAATGAAAATAGTTTGTTGGATCTCTATCGTAGTGATACACATATTCATAATATTGATGCCAAAAGATGCAATGTTAATAATGATAGTGCAACTTATTTGTGGCACTGCCGTTTGGGTCATATCGGTGTAAAGCGCATGAAGAAACTCCATAAAGATGGATTTTCGAAATCACTTGGTTATGAATCATTTGATGATTGCGAACCGTGCCTTTTGGGCAAGATGACTAAAACTCTGTTCTCCGGAACAATGGAACAAGCTACTGACTTGTTGGAAATAATACATACCGATGTATGCGATCTAATGAGTGTTGATGCTCGTGGCAAGTATCGTTATTTTCTAACCTTCACAGATGATTTGAGCAGATATGGGTATATCTACTTAATGAAACACAAGTCTGAAACATTTGAAAAGTTCAAAGAATTTTAGAGTGAAGTGGAGAATCATCGTAACAAGAAAATAAAGTTTCTATGATCTGATCATGGAGGAGAATATTTGAGTTACGAGTTTGGCCTTCATACAAAACAATGTGGAATAGTTTCACAGCTCATGCCACCTGGAACACCACAACGTTATGGTGTGTTCGAACGTCATAACCGCACTTTATTGGATATGATGCGATCTATGATGTATCTTACCGATTTATCACTATCGTTTTGGGGTTATGCATTAGAGACAACTGCATTCGCTTTAAAAAGGGCACCATCAAAATCCGTTGAGACGACGCCTTATGAACTGTGGTTTGGCAAGAAACCAGAGTTATCGTTTCTTAAAGTTGGGGTTGCGATGCTTATATGAAAATATTTCACCTGATAAGCTCGAACCCAAGTCGGAGAAGTGTGTTTTCCTAGAATACCCAAAGGAAACTGTTGGGTACACCTTCTATCACAGATCCAAAGGCAAGATATCCGTTGCTAAAATGGATCCTTTCTAGAGAAGGAGTTTCTCTTGAAAGAAGTGAGTGGGAGGAAAGTAGAGCTTGATAAGGTTATTGTACCTTCTCCCAAATTGGAAAGTAGTTCATCACAGAAATCAGTTCCAGTGATTGCTACACCAATTAGTGAGGAAGCTAATGATGATGATCATGAAGCTTCAGATCAAGTTACTACCAAACTTTGTAGATCTTCCAGATTAAGATCCACACCAGAGTGGTACGGTAATCCTATTCTGGAAGTCATGTTACTAGACCATGATCAACCTACGAACTATGAGGAAGCGATGACGAGCCCAGATTCCACGAAATGGCTTGAAGGCCATCAAAACTGAGATGGGATCCATGTATGAGAACAAAGTGTGGACTTTGATTGACTTGCCCGATGATCGGCAAGCCATAGAAAATAAATGGACCTTCAAGAGGAAGACGGACGTTGATAGTAGTGTTACTATCTACAAAGCTAGACTTGTTGAAAAAGGTTTTTGACAAAGTTCAAGATGTTGACTATGATGAGTTTTTTCTCACTCGTATCGATGCTTAAAGTATGTCTGAATCATGTTAGCAATTGCCACATTTTATGAAATCTAGCAAAAGGATATCAAAACTGCATTCCTTAATGGATTTATTAAAGAAGAGTTGTATATGATGCAATCAGAAGGTTTTGTCAATCCTAAAGGTGCTAACAAATTGTGCAAGCTCCAGCGATCCATCTATGGACTGGTGCAAGCATCTCGGAGTTGGAATATACGCTTTGATGAGTTGAACAAGCATATGGTTTTATACAGACTTTTGGAGAAGCCTGTATTTACAAGAAAGTGAGTGGGAGCTCTGTAACATTTCTTAAACTATATGTAGATGACATATTGCTAATTGGAAATGAAATAGAAATTCTGGATAGCATAAAAGGATACTTGAATAAAAGTTTTTCAAAGAAAGACCTCGGTGAAGCTGCTTACACATTGAGCATCAAGATCTATAGAGATAGATCAAGACGCTTGATAAGATTTTTCAATGAGTACATACCTTGATAAGATTTTGAAGTAGTTCAAAATAGAACAGTCAAAGAAGGAGTTCTTGCCTGTGTTGCAAGGTGTGAAGGTGAGTAAGACTAAAAGGCGACCACGGCAGAAAATAGAAAGAGAATGAAAAGTCATTCCCTATGCCTCAGTCATAGGTTCTATAAAGTATGCTATGCTGTGTACCAGACCTATTGTATACCTTGCTCTGAGTTTGGCAAGGAAGTAAAATTTTGATCTTGGAGTAGACCAGTAGACAGCGGTCAAGAATATCCTTAGTGAGGACTAAGGAAATATTTCTCGATTATGGAGGTGATAAAAGAGCCCGTCGTAAAGAGTTACATTGGTGCAAGATTTTACACCGATCCAGATGACTCTAAGTCTCAATCTGGATACATATTGAAAGTGGGAGCAATTAGCTAGAGTAGCTCCGTGCAGAGCATTGTAGACATAGAATATTTGCAAAATACATACGACTCTGAATGTGACAGACCCGTTGACTAAACTTCTCTCACAAGCAAAACATGATCACACCTTAGTACTCTTTGGGTGTTAATCACATAGCAATGTGAACTAGATTATTGACTCTAGTAAACCCTTTGGGTGTTGGTCACATGAGGATGTGAACTATGGGTGTTAATCATATACATATATGAATATTGGTGTTAAATCACATGGCGATGTGAACTAGATTATTGACTCTAGTGCAAGTGGGAGACTGAAGGAAATATGCCCAAGAGGCAATAATAAAGTTATTGTTTATTTCCTTATTTCATGATAAATGTTTATTATTCATGCTAAAATTGTATTAACCGGAAACATGATACATGTGTGAATACATAAACAAACTTAATGTCACTAGTATGCCTCTACTTGACTAGCTCATTAATCAAAGATGGTTATGTTTCCTAACCATAGACATGAGTTGTCATTTGATTAATGGGATCACATCATTAGGAGAATGATGTGATTGACTTGACCCATTCCGTTAGCTTAGCACTTGATCGTTTAGTATGTTGCTATTGCTCTCTTCATGACTTATACATGTTCCTACAACTATGAGATTATGCAACTCCCATTTATCGGAGGAACACTTTGTGTGCTACCAAACGTCACAACGTAACTGGGTGATTATAAAGGAGCTCTACAGGTGTCTCCAAAGGTACATGTTGAGTTGGTGTATTTTGAGATTAGGTTTTGTCACTCCGATTGTCGAAGAGGTATCTCTGGGCCCTCTCGGGATGATGCATTACGGAACGAGTAAAGAGACTTGCCGGTAACGAGATTGAACTAGGTATTGAGATACCGACGATCGAATCTCGGGCAAGTAACATACCGATGACAAAGGGAACAACGTATGTTGTTATGTGGTTTGACCGATAAAGATCTTCGTAGAATATGTAGGAGCCAATATGAGCATCCAGGTTCCGCTATTTGTTATTGACCGGAAACGTGTCTCAGTCATGTCTACATAGTTCTCGAACCCGTAGGGTCCGCATGCTTAAGGTTCTGATGACAGTTATATTATGAGTTTATGAGTTTTGATGTACCGAAGGTTGTTTGGAGTCCCGGATGTGATTACGGACATGACGAGGAGTCTCGAAATGGTTGAGACATGAAGATTGATATATTGGAAGCCTATATTTGGATGTCAGAAGTGTTCCGGGTGAAATCGGGATTTTACCGGAGTACCGGGGGTTACCGGAACCCCCCTGGGGCTTAATGGGCCTACATGGGCCTTAGTAGAAATAGAGGGCAGCAAGGCGAGTGTGGGGCGCACCACCCTAAGGCCCAAACCGAATTGGTTTAGGGTAAGGGGGCCGCCCCCCACTCTTTCCTTCTCCTCCTCTCCCTTTCCTTCCCCCTCTCCTACTCCTACTAGGAAATAGGAGGAGTGCTACTCCTAGTGGGAGTAGAACTCCCCCTTGGCGCGCCTCTCCCTGGCCGGCCGCCTCCTCCCCTTGCTCCTTTATATATGGGGACAGAGGGGCACCCCATAGACACAACAATTGATCTCTTGATCTCTTAGCCGTGTGCGGTGCCCCCCTCCACCATAGTCCTCCTCGATAATATTGTAGTGGTGCTTAGGCGAAGCCCTGCGATGGTATAATGTCGGTGTACTAGAGTAGGGGTACCCTAGTATCCCGAACTTGTGCACGGGCAGTTGCAGCGCCCCGCGGCAAGGCTTGCCGGGTGACCGCCAATGTCCTCCGTGGTTCCTTTGGAGCCATTCAAGAACAAAGTATTCAAGCCAAGGAGACAAGGTCCCGGCAAGAGGAGCTTGCCGGGAAGGCCAACCAAGGCATCTCAAGGAACTTGCCGTGACGCGCCACACGTCCCGGCAAGGCCCGGTGAGCGACAAGCTTCCGGGCGCGACAAGACAACGACCGCGGCAAGGCGCTTGCCGCGGCAAGCGGCCACTCTGTACCTATGCTCTAGCACATCCACCAACGTGTCGCCCTGGGGGCCTTTCCAGGCGCGCGTGGCGAGAGGCTGTGCAGCCAGCGGTGCGCGGTGGCATGCGACGCTGACAAGATCACCATTGTGGCGAGCGGTGGCGTCCCTGACGGTCCCTTTTTGCACTGTTTGGGCGACGTAGACGGGCATTTAATGCCTTTGTCCCCTGCCGTCAGGGTTAGGTAGGATACACTGTACAGGTAGCTGTACCAACCACCCCTCTTTTTCCATTTTTATCCTTGTCTACTTTGCCACCTGTTGGTGACCCCTTGAGCATATAAAAGGAGGCCCATGCGCAACGTAGAGGGGGTTGGGTTGGGTTCGGTTCGAAGCCAGAAAACACTCACGCTCGGTCTCGTTAGCAGCTCGAGTGTACTGTAGCACTTTGCGCTCCCGAGCAAGAACTCAATACAATCAGACAAGCAGCAGTAGGAGTATTATCTCTTCGGAGAGCTCCGAAGCTGGGTAAAACTGCTCGTGTGTTTCGCCTTGATCTGCTCTTTGTGCAATCTCCGCCCCCCGCCGAACCGAAAGGGGCTCGGTCCGCCGGCCCCATAGGTGTTCATGGATCAGCCTCCCCGACATCTTTGGCGCGCCAGGTAGGGGGCGTCGAGATTGTGCGAACCTGATCCGGCGTTCACACGAGCTAGATCTTCATCTTCTTCATCGACATGCCACCGAAGAAGAAGACTTCGGTGGCAGCTGTTCCGTCCACGTTGATCCCACCACCACCGGAGCAAATGAGTGGTGGGGAAGAAGCCGGCAGAAGAACGGACATCGACGAGGGAGCTCACGACGCTGCCAGGTCCAAGGACAAGGCTGCACAGACCTTGGCGTCCGTACATGTTCCGCGCCCATCTCAGGAGGCGCAGGACCGACAACGACATGGTACTCGCAGTACCATACGTTTGTTGGGCCAAGATCGATCTGGTGGATCTCGGGGTGCTCAAGACCAGCATGCACGCCAACACGCTGGCACGAGCGAGGCACGGTCGCCTGGACGGGATACTGCTCCTTCTAACATAGTTAGAAGTCCGAGCATATCCCGCTCCTCGCATCGTTCGCCACTGCCACCCACCACTCCAGCAGAAGCTTTGGCGCGAGCCCAACTGCTCCTGGATTACCCTCCAACGGAAGACAAGATCGACGGATGGAGGGCCACCATTCAGAGTCTCATCGGCTTCGCCAACGGCGACACTCCGCGGCAGCCGAGTGCATCGCTGCCACGGCAGGACCGCCAGGCACGAGCCGATGGCAACGAAACCGGTGGGGGTGCAACTACCAGGCACTCTCCACCCTGAAGGCCAAGATCGCCGACTCGCCGGATCAACCTCGACAATGACTCTACCACATCATCGGATCCACGAGCTAGTCGCGATCAGCGCCAAGTTCTTCACGAACGACAACAAGAAGACGCTCGTACTCGCATCGAGCGCCAAAGAGAAGCGCGACGTCAATCAGACCAGCGCGCTAGGCCCTCTATCGACATGCATGCGCCAGGGGAACTAGGCGACTTGCCGTACGCGGTAGGTTGCCCTGCGTTCACTCGTGAGCTGCGGCAAGTCCAGTGGTCCAGCACGAAGAATTTCTAGCCAGACGTGCCAGAGAAGTACGACGGCAAGTCGCATCCGTCGGAGTTCCTCAGCATCTACACCATCGCGGTGCAGGCTGCCGGGGGACGAGAGGACAAGATCCTCGCCAACTACTTCCTGCTGGTGCTCAAGCCCAATGTCTGATCCTGGCTCATGCACTTGCCAGACAACTCCATATCCTCTTGGGCAGATCTATGCCATTAGTTTGTCGGCGCCTTTACAGGCGGCCACAAGCCTCATGGCCAAGAGAGCGATCTTCATCTGCTCGCCCAGAAGGAAGGAGAGCCCCTGCGCAAGTAAATTCAGAGATTCAGCTGTGTACAGCACAACATCCCAGATGTCCACCCTGCCGCGGTAATCAGCGCGTTCCATCAGAACATGCGGAACCGCAGGATGCGGGAGGAGATGGCGATGTGCAAGATCAGAGACGTCAGTGAGCTATACGCCCTGGCCGACAAGTGTGCACGTGCTGAGGAAGGGAGGAAACTTCCCGGAGAGAATATAGGAGCAGGAGGATCTGATAGTGAGGAGACTGCCCCGGCAAGGAAAAACCGGCGGCGGAACAACAGGAAGAAGAAAGGCAAAGAGGCGCTAGTCATTGAGCAGTCCGGCAAGAAAGCCAAAGGTTGTAGCTCCGGCAAGGAGATTGCCGCGAGCACCAACCACCAGGCTGTGGCGGTTGCTGACAAGCAGAACGACACCAACAAGCAGTACTGCAAGATCCACCGCACCAAGGGCCATGACCTCCAGAGCTGCAAGAAGGTCGAGCAGCTTGTCGAACAGCAAAAGGCTGAATACGAGCGACGCGACAAGGAGAAAGCCCAGGAAGGTGCTGGAGGATCCGGCAAGAAACGTCCCGGCCGAGGAGGATGCTGCGGCAAGGCTAAGCAGCGGCAAGGAGACAGACCTCCCCGCGGCCGCGACAAAGATGAAGATGACGACGACGATGAAGATATGGATGATGACGAGACCGATGAGAAGGAGTTCCAGAAAGCCATAGAGGTCCTGTGCGTAGACGGTGGTGCTTCTCTGCATACTTCACACCGCCAGCTCAAGCAGTGGGTGTGGGACGTCAATGCAGCAGAACCACCCATCGAGTCACGCAAGCCTCTGAAATGGTCCAGCACGCCTATCATCTTTGATATTGAGGACCACCCTGATCGCATAACTGCGGTCGGGTGCTTGCCGATGTTGGTTTCACCAACTATCCGCAACCTCAAGGTCACTAAGATGCTAGTTGATGGCGGGGCCGGCTTGAACCTGATCTCCTCCGTGGTACTCCAGAAACTCCAGATCCCTGATGGCGAGCTCGAAGAGACCGGCACATTCCAAGGAATCAATCCGGGAAGGAGCAAGCCGAAGGGAAAGATCACGTTGCCGGTGACATTTGGCAGCGAGTTGAACTTCAGGACTGAGAGGGTCACTTTTGACGTTGCTGATTTTCCATTACCTTACAATGGGATACTAGGCCATCCAGCACTCGCCAAATTCATGGCAGCATCTCACTATGCATACAACATACTGAAGATGCCAGGCCCGATAAGTGTCATCTCTGTCCCTGGCGACAAGAAGGATGCTCTTATCTGCGCCGACAAGATCTACCGGGAAGCAGCAGCCGCAACAGATCGCAAGTCACTTGCTGTTGAAGCTCCCGGGGCGAAGAAGAAGACCAAGTCCGGCAAGAGTTCTGATGCCCACTCCGGCAAGCGCACCTCTTCGGAGTGCTGCGCTACCATCGAGGACGCACCATCGAGCTCCACCGGCAAGTGTAAGAAGACAATGGCAGCTCCACCAGAGACCAAGAAGGTGTCCGCCAAGGAGGACGGCACTGGTGGTACCTTCACTATCAGTGGCACTCTTGACCCTAAATAGGAAAGCGCGCTCGTTGCTTTCCTGCGGGCGAACGTCGACGTGTTTGCATGGCAACCGTCTGACATCCCCGGTGTTCCCAAGAAAGTAATCGAGCACCATCTTGCCATCTGTCCTCATGCGCGGCCCGTCAAGCAGAAAGTCAGGAAACAGGCAGTGGAGCGCCAAGAATTCATCGCAGAAGAAATCAAGAAATTGGAAGCAGCAGGCCTTGTCAGAGGGGTGCTCCATCCTACGTGGTTGGCTAATCCTGTAGTCGTGCGTAAGGCAAACGGGAAATGGAGGCTTTGTATCGACTTTACCGATGTCAATAAAGCTTGTCCCAAAGACCCATTTCCCTTGCCGCGCATCGACCAGATTGTTGACTCCATGGCCGGATGTGACTTGCTTTCATTTCTTGATGCATACTCAGGATACCATCAGATCTTCATGGAAGAAGAGGATGAGGAGAAAACCGCATTCATCACCCCATGTGTCACATACTGTTTCGTATGGATGCCCTTCGGATTAAAGAATGTTGGTTCAACATTTGCAAGAGTAGTCCATCACGCTTTTGAGCCACAGATGCACAGAAATGTGGAAGCCTACATGGATGACATAGTGGTCAAGAGCAAGGACAGGGCGACCCTGATTCAAGATTTAGATGAAACCTTTGCAAATCTGCGCAAGATCAACCTCAAGCTTAACCCCGAGAAGTGTGTGTTTGGAGTCCCTTCCGGCAAGCTTCTCGGGTTCTTCGTGTCTCAGCGGGGAATTGAAGCCAATCCCGACAAGATCAAGGCCATTGAGCAGATTGAAGCACCAAAGCGCATCAAGGATGTACGAAGACTTGCCGGTTGCGTAGCTGCTCTCAGCAGGTTTATCTCTAGGTCTGCTGAGCGCGCCCTGCCATTTTTCAAAATATTGAAAAAGGCAGGTCCAATGAAATGGACTCCGGAGGCGGAGGCTGCGCTGCAGGACTTGAAGAGATACCTGTCCTCCACTCCAACACTTGTCGCACCTAAGCCACAAGAGAAGTTGCTGCTATATATAGCGGCAACCAATCAAGTGGTTAGTGCTGCATTAGTAGCAGAGAGGGAGGCGGATGATGAGCCAGCAACCACGGCAGATGCATCCAGCGACAAGCAGGGGACTTCACCGGCAAGCTCTGGTCCCGACAAAGATGGATCTGCGCAGGAACGTGAGAAGATGCAGAAAAGAATGGTGCAACGCCCAGTTTACTTTGTTAGTTCCCTTCTGCAGGGGGCTAGGTCAAGGTACTCTGGTGTACAGAAATTACTTTTCGGCCTTCTCATGGCCTCGAGAAAGCCGCACCATTACTTCCAAGCACATGAGATCACAGTCGTCACTCGTTTTCCGCTGAAGAGGATACTGCAGAATCTAGAAGCAACAGGCAGGATTGTCGAGTGGGCACTGGAACTGTCAAGCTTTGGCCTTAAGTTTGAGAGCACTTCGACTATCCAAAGAAGAGCATTGGCAGAATTCATAGCAGAATGGACGCTAACGCAAGATGAAGAAATTCCAGAGACAAGCATCCCCGTCAAGGAAGCAAGCAAAGAGTGGCTGATGTACTTTGATGGTGCCTTCTCGCTGCAAGGCGCTGGTGCGGGCGTGCTACTTGTAGCACCCACCGGAGAGCACCTCAAGTATGTAGTCCAAATGCACTTTCCCAAGGAGCAAGCAACGAACAATATTGCAGAGTATGAAGGTTTGCTTGTCGGTCTCAGGATCGCAGCAGACCTTGGGATCAAGAAACTCATTGTCAGGGGTGACTCGCAACTTGTCGTCCGTCAAGTGAACAAGAACTATCAGAGTCCGTTGATGGAAGCTTACGTGGATGAAGTGAGGAAGCTAGAAGAGCACTTTGACGGCCTACAAATGGAACATGTTCCAAGAGCTCAGAACGACATTGTTGATAGTCTGTCAAAGTGCGCCGCGCTTAAGTTACCTGCGGAACCAGGGATCTTTGTACTCAAGCTGACTCAACCATCCATAACGCCATCAGTTGGACAGAGCAGGAAGAGGAAGTTGATTTCCAGTGACTATTTCCCGGCAGAGCTCCCCGAAGCCGCCGTCAAGAAGGTCCCTAAAATCAACACCAAGGATGCTGAGGAGCAGTCTGCTCCGGCAAGCCTTAGGGTTTGTTCCGTTGAAGCAGACGCTCCCGAAAAGTTTTGCTCCGGCAAGCTTGCCGGGGAATGTCAAGCTCCGGCCGAGCCACAGGTTCTCGCCGTAGAAGCGGATGTTCCCGCAGCAGCAGATGTGCCTTTAGTCCTTGTTGTCGAGCCGCAAGCTCCAGCATGGGCACAACAGATTGTCCATTTCCTTCAGACAGGAGAACTTCCCGAAGAGCAAGAAGAAGCGGAAAGAGTAGCCCGGCAGTCAAGTATGTACCAGTTTGTCGACAGCACACTGTACAGAAGAAGACTCAACGGCGTGAAATTGAAGTGTATTCACCGGGAAGAAGGACAAGAGCTGTTGGCAGAGATACATGGAGGCATATGTGGTCACCACATTGGAGCAAGAGCACTTGCCGGCAAAGCGTTCCGGCAAGGTTTCTTTTGGCCGACAGCCCTCCAGGATGCAACTGCACAAGTAACCAAGTGTGAAGCATGCCAGTTCCATTCCAAGCAGATACACTAGCCAGCTCAAGCTCTCCAGACGATCCCTTTATCCTGGCCATTTTCGGTCTGGGGGCTCGACATCCTAGGCCCCTTTCCCCGAGCTATCGGGGGCTTTGAGTACTTATACGTTGCAATCGACAAGTTCACAAAGTGGCCGGAAGTGGAAGCAGTGAGGAAGGTGACATCACAGTCAGCAGTCAAGTTCTTCAGGTCAATTGTTTGCCGCTTCGGGATCCCTAACAGGATCATCACCGACAATGGCACGCAATTCACGAGCCGCACCTTCATGCAGTACGTCCAAGATCTTGGCGCCAAGGTCTGCTTCGCTTCTGTTGCTCATCCGAGGAGCAACGGTCAAGCGGAGAGGGCAAATGCTGAAGTGCTGCGCGGGATCAAGACCAGACCTTTTGACAGGGTGCACAAGTGCGGAAAGAACTGGATCGAGGAGCTGCCGGTGGTTCTTTGGTCGATCAGGACGATGCCAAATCGAGCCACTGGCCAGACACCTTTCACTCTAGTCTATGGAGCAGAGGCAGTTCTCCCCACGGAACTCGTATACGGGTCACCTCGAGTGCTCGCTTATGATGAGCTTGAGCAAGAGCAGCTGCGACAAGATGACGCGCTGCTCCTTGAGGAGGACCGTCTTCAGGCTGCTGTATGAGCTGCTCGATACCAGCAAGCTTTGCGCCGCTACCATAGCCGCAAAGTTAATGCCAGAAGTTTCGAGCAAGGCGACCTTGTTCTTCGGCGCTTTCAGTCCGCCAAGAATTTCAACAAGTTGACGCCAAAGTGGGAAGGCCCTTATCGGGTGAAACGAGTCATTAGGCCTGGCGCTGTCCGCCTTGAGACCGAAGATGGCATTCCGGTGAGCAACTCCTGGAACATTGAGCATCTTCGTAAGTTTTACCCATAGGGCGCGGTTGCCGGAACCTGTTCCGGCAACCACCTTTTGTGCAAGTCTTGCCGATGTTGCATGTAATCCTCTGTACAAAGCCGGGCGCAGACCCCGTGCATAAGTAAAGCTCTTGTGCTCCGCACATCTTGTCAATATCATGCTATCTACTTTGTTTTTGCATGCCTTATCTCACACTTTGTGCATTACCTACCCCCGGTAAGCAATAACGAGCCGGAAGGCACCATATCTTTATTTTCTCTTCTTTCTTTTTCTTAAAAAGGAAAGGAAGGTTCCCTCGCACACAAGTTTGCCAGGGGGAAAGGAGAAGATAATGGTGTGGACCAGGCATCATTCAAGGAAGTTTCGCCTTACCGGAAAGCAAATGACAGAAAAGCTAAGTAGCTAAGTTGCCAAAGTTTGAGCAATCAGTTTTAAATTTTTAAGTTATCTTCCTCGAACGACCGTACTTTGTATGGAAAACCTGTGCGCGGAGGAACCAACTCGTAGCTAGTTGCGCCCTTACTTTGTTTCGAGTCCGCTCAACAACTTAAGTGAGCTGCGGCTAGTTGCGACAAGGTTTCTTGTCGGAAGCGGCACCGCCAGCAGGCTGCTGATGTCCCGCACTTAGCACTCGCGGCCCAGGTGCCTGCGCCGACAAGTTCCCTAAAAGCGTAGGGTAAAAGCATACAAAGGAAGGAATCAAGTAAAGGAAATAACACAGCAATCTCTACTCAAAATAGAGTTATATTACAAGATAACTTGTCGCAGCTCTAACAGATTGTTCTCATGACATGATCAGCAGCGACAAGGAAAAAGAGAAAACGGGCGGCCTAGTCTACGCGATCGCCCTCAACCCTCTTGATTTCGCTCACCTTGTCCACAATGGGTGCGACAAGGGCCTTGAGCGCATCCAGATCAGCATCCGGCGGCAAGGACTTGAGGGCATTGGTGAAGTTGAGGCCTGGGTTGCGGAAGGCCACCTTCATCAGCACCTTCTGGAGAGCTCCTGCGCAGATCTTGCGCGACTCGTCGGCCAGCTGCTTTGGGATCTTCTCCCGGAGTCGCTGGAGGGCCGTCGCCATGCCCTTGAAGAACAAGCTGAGCTTGGCGCTGGGTTGGAGGTGCTCGTCGGAGGAGTACCCGAGATCCTCCATCCCCAGCTGCGCCAGCTCCCCGTCGATGGCGGCGGCAAGATCCACAAGACCCTCGGTCCAGTGCTCCACAGTCTCCCTGAAAGCGTTGTGGGCGGCAGCAGCACTCGCCAGCAGCGCCTCGTCAGCCTTGATCTTCTCCGACAAGGCCACCTCCCGCTCCCTGGTGCCGTCCAGCGTCTGAGTCAAAGTAGCCAACTTCAACTCGAGATCTGCATTGGAATCCTTGGCGGCGCTGAGCTCCTTGCTCCTCTCAGCGAGAAGACCCTGTAGCTCACCATGAGCGGCAGCATCCTTCTCGCGCTCACGCTTGAGCGCGGCAAGCTCCTCGCCGCTCGCCCTGAGATCGGCTTCCAGCTGCGCCACCTTCGTTTCCAGCTCCTTGGCGGCCTCGGCAGCTTCGGCAGCATCCCTTGCTTCCTTGAGAGCCCCGCCAATTGCTTGCTCACGCGCGGCAAGCTCCTCCTCGTGGTTGTCAAGGTTGACCTTGCGCTGCGCCAACTCTCCTTCCTGCGCAAATAGATTCTTAGCGACAAGCCGTTGCTTCTCTTCAACTTCAGCCTTCTCGAGGAGGAAGGCTTTCCGCTCCTCGAGAAGTTGCTCCCGCTCTTCCGCCAGGGACTGGAGGGCTTCCTGCCTGAGGCTCCGGAGCTCCTCCGCGCGCTTCTCGATGTCCACTCCCGCCTTCGCGACAAGTGCTTCTTGGGATGCCAGCTTGGCCTGTCGAGCGCGGTAGAGTGACAGCAGCTTCCGCAGCAGCCGCTCCTCCTCGGACTCGTCGCTGCTGCTGCTTGGCGCATCGACCAGCGTCATTCCAGTGGAGGCAAGCACTTCTCCGTCCAAAATTTCTCCTTCAACCGGCACCCTGGAGCTTGATGCCCAGGGAAGCTTAATGAAGATACCGTCGCCGGCCTTCAAGTAGGCGCCGGGCTGGGGCTCTTCGGAGCCTGGCGCTGCAGCATCGGCGGAGGGATCAGCGGTCAGCGCAGCGCCTGGCGCTCCTACGGCCTCGGGGCCGTCAGTGCGATCGCTGGACCCCTCGCCAGCTTCTGCGGCGGCAGCCTTGGCGGCCTCTTCGCCGGCGGGATCATCAGCACCGGCCTCTCCTTCGGTGGCAACGGCGTCGTCGGCGTTGCTGCGCGCGTTCTCCTCAGCATTCTCCTCGCCAGCGGCCTCGGTATCCATTTGCTCCGCGGCAGATGGATCTGACGAACGGAAAAAGGAGAAAAGTCAAGCAAATACTCAGAAAGAAAATCAGAAGAAGAAGAACCCAAGGGAAGTTTTCAAGCAAAAGGGTTACCTGCGCTGGGATCTGCAGTCGTGGTCTCAACCACCGGAGGATCACTGGTGCTGCCCTTTGCCGGAGAACTGTCCCTTGCCGGGGAGCTGTCCCTTGCCGGAGAGCGCTCCCTTGCCGGGGAAGCCTCCCTTGGCGGTGTAGTCGAAGCAGAAGGCATTTTAGGAGCGGCTTCCGGGCACTCCTGGTGAGGCTGCTCTGCTCCTACACAAACCAACAGTCAGATATAAGCAAAGAGGGAGCACCCATGCGCGCCTGACAGCATGAAGTAAACCATATACTTACGTGGAGGGCTGCGCTTGGGGCTGCTTTGAGGAATGGATGCCGGGTCCGACAAGGTGGTCTCGGACATGTCCTCTGCCGTCGTGGTGGGGTCGTCCTCGATGACAATCACCGGAGCCTTGGCTCTCTTCGCCGCTCTCTGGGCCAGCGTCCTGAAAAGGAATAGGTTCAGAGTAAAAGCAAGTCAGATACAAGACAAAGCAACAAAATTGAAGAACTACAAGAATAGCAAGGAATCTTACTCTTCTTCTTCCTTGTCGGAGCTGAGCGCGGAGAGATCAAAGTCCGGCTCACCTCCGGTGCGACGAGGCGGAGGAGTAGGTTCCCTTGCCCGCTTCGCAGGAGCAGTAGCGGTGGACCGGGAAGACCCCGCTCCAGTTGCCGCAGCGGTGTGAGGCGCTCCCGCGGCAACGGTGCTTGCCGCGGTAGAGCGTGTCGCGCAGCTTGGCGGCTGTTGGCTCGTCTCCCGCCCCGCTACGTCCGCGGCCTTGCAGAGACGCCTTCTTGGCGGGGCTGGGGGCTCCGCCTGCGGCAGGCTGTCTGAAGGTTCGGGCCCGACGAGCTCTCCCTCGCCGGGCTCGCTCGGCTCAGCTTCAGGACCGGCAAGCTCTTCCTCGCCGGTGAACTCCTCGCGCTCGGCAAGGCTTGCCGCCTCTGCTGCCTCTGCCTCCTCCACGGTGAACCCAAACTCACCCGCGGCAGCGGCTGCCGCCGCCTCCTCCAGCCTGGTGGCGATGCGCTGCATCTCATCATTGGTGGTGTCGCGGGTGAGGCTCTTCTGTTCATCAGCGCGGACCAGCACTTCTACCAAGCCGTCAAAGAAATCCCGCACGACGTCATCTGCAGGCTCTTGCCAAGTCGGGACGATGCCGTGCGAGTCGCACAGCGGCATCATTGCACGGATGCGGTCGAGTGAAGAGTTGTTGCACAACGGAACGACCCTCCTCGGCAACATGAATGGATGTTGAGGATCGCGCTTGAACAGCTCCAGGAGCATCGCATCCAGCTCCAGGACGGTGAAGTTGAAGTTGAGGCCCGGGCGCAGCCTCATGATATCCGCCGAGTTCTGGAACTCCCAGGCGGGTCTCCTCCTCTCCTGCAGGGGGGCGATGCAACGACGAAGAAAATCTGCGCCAACGGCGCCTATGGTGAGCCCGGCAAGCCTGAGGCGTAGGATCCGGGTGACGGCAATCTTCAGCCTGTCGTCTTCCGGGGCCACGTTGCTCCAGTCATTGCCACGCACTATTGGGGCTTGGTGCAGGGCGGTAAATGGCTGCGGGTTCTCCTCGACAATCCAGCACCACTCTGCTCTCCATTCCTCCCACTTGCTGCGGAGCTCTCCCTCCAGATAAGCTTCCTTCTTGCCGACTCTCGAGATCCAGGCGATCCCGCCGGCAAGAGGCTCTCCTCTCTCAACCCGGGGCATAAAGAAGTGGTGGAAAAGGGCTACGTTTGGATGGACTCCGACAAAGTTTTCGCAAAGATGTGCGAAAACTGCCATGGTCAGAACGGCATTGGGGGTGAAGTCAAGGAGGCGGAACCCGTAGGTGTTCATGATGTCACAAAAGAATTCAGAGAAGGGCGGGCAGAGCCCGCAGTAGAAGAACAGCGCGAAGAAGGGGTACCCGTTTGGAGCTAGTTCCGAAGCAGCGGCCGGGAGTACCCTCGTGCGCGGATGCGCTTGTGTCTCCGTCGACCAGAAGAGGTAGTAGTACTCCCTCAGCTCCTTCGCACCAAGCTGAGGGGGGAAGATGGCCCGCTCCTTTCGCAGCGCCGCGAGCCGCTGCGCCTCGACAGATTTCACGCCCTTCCCCTTGTCGGCTTTCGGAGCCATGGCAGAGGTGGTGGGGGAGATTGACGGCGTTGGTGGAGCTGGTGGCAATGGGGGGCGGAGCGCTGCTCTCCTTCAACTTCGGGAAGAAGGGGGGAGCGGCGGAGATTTGTGAAGATTGGAGTAGCAACCGGCGAGATGGGCGAACTGCCCCTGTTTCCTCTGCTTATAAAGAGGGAGGGGACGGATGTTTCGTCCTTCCGAATAAAGAAACCTCCCACGATCTCTCCCACGACGCCGCATTCTACGCGTGCCGTTGGGGGAGGGCGCGGCGGATACGAAATAAGATACGGCATAAACCAGGCCGCACGTGCCCGTGCCCTGTTTTGGGCCTGGCCCAACAGCGCTCGGCACCGTGTGTGGCCCAGGCCCGGGGGCTCCTGTCGGTGTACTAGAGTAGGGGTACCCTAGTATCCCGAACTTGTGCACGGGCAGTTGCAGCGCCCCGCGGCAAGGCTTGCCGGGTGACCGCCAAGGTCCTCCGTGGTTCCTTTGGAGCCATTCAAGAACAAAGTATTCAAGCCAAGGAGACAAGGATCCGACAAGAGGAGCTTGCCGGGAAGGCCAACCAAGGCATCTCAAGGAACTTGCCGTGACGCGCCACGCGTCCCGGCAAGGCCCGGTGAGCGACAAGCTTTCGGGTGCGACAAGACAACGACCGCGGCAAGGCGCTTGCCGCGGCAAGCGGCCACTCTGTACCTACGCTCCAGCACATCCACCAACGTGTCGCCCTGGGGGCCTTTCCAGGCGCGCGTGGCAAGAGGCTGTGCAGCCAGCGGTGCGCGGTGGCATGCGACGCTGACAAGATCACCATCGTGGCAAGCGGTGGCGTCCCTAGCGGTCCCTTTTTGCACTGTTTGGGCGACGTAGACGGGCATTTAATGCCTTTGTCCCCTACCG
Source organism: Triticum aestivum (assembly GCF_018294505.1). Lineage (NCBI taxonomy): Eukaryota > Viridiplantae > Streptophyta > Magnoliopsida > Poales > Poaceae > Triticum > Triticum aestivum. Next base: position 692,941,059 of record NC_057801.1, read on the forward strand.
TCAGGGTTAGGTAGGATACACTGTACAGGTAGCTGTACCAACCACCCCTCTTTTTCCATTTTTACCCTTGTCTACTTTGCCACCTGTCGGTGACCCCTTGAGCATATAAAAGGAGGCCCATGCGCAACGTAGAGGGGGTTGGGTTGGGTTCGGTTCGAAGCCAGAAAACACTCACGCTCGGTCTCGTTAGCAGCTCGAGTGTACTGTAGCACTCAGCGCTCCTGAGCAAGAACTCAATACAATCAGACAAGCAGCAGTAGGAGTATTATCTCTCCGGAGAGCTCCGAAGCTGGGTAAAACTGCTCGTGTGTTTCGCCTCGATCTGCACTTTGTGCGATCTCCGCCCCCCGCTGAACCGAAAGGGGCTCGGTCCGCCGGCCCCATAGGTGTTCGTGGATCAACCTCCCCGACATAGAACATCAAGATCGTCACCATGCCGTCGTGCTGACGGAACTCTTCCCCGACATTCTGCTGGATCGGAGTACGGGGATCGTCATCGAGCTGAACATGTGCTAGAACTCGGAGGTGCCGTAGTTTCGATGCTTGATCGGTCGGGCCGTGAAGACGTACGACTACATCAACCGCGTTGTTCTAACGCTTCCGCTTTCGGTCTACGAGGGTACGTGGACAACACTCTCCCCTCTCGTTGCTATGCATCACCATGATCTTGCGTGTGCGTAGGAATTTTTTTGAAATTATTACGTTCCCCAACAGACGAACCCCCTCCACCTTGAAGTCGCCCACACATGGAGCTCCCTCTCCACAAGCACACCCGGTGGGTAGCGCGGCTCCGGCAAGACACGCGGACGAAGGAAGGTCAGCCCGTTGTACTGCATCTTCACTTGGTCACTTGGAGAGGGATCGGTAGCTTGGGTGTTTGAAGTTGGAGAGAACGGATCTGGCTTTTGGGTGGTTAGTGGGAGAGGAAGGAGAGCACCCCATTTATAGGCATGTGGGTGGGAGAGGAAGAGAGAAGGGATGAGAATGGTGCGTGTGTGAATCCGGACGCGTGTGTCTATCCATTACATTTTGGACCCTTAAATTTTTGCACGGAAACGATGCATTAGGTGCGTGTGTGCATTTGAACCACTGCATAGGGAAGCTCTTTGACCGGGCACGTGCATCTGACTCGCTGTCGTAATCTGAACCACTGCGTAATCTGAAACAATGGCCTAACTCTGAATCAATACATGCATGGCCACCTAGCTCGCCTAGCTCGCCTCGCTCGCATGCATGCATGTCCGCCTCCCACGCATGCAAACCCACGTCGTCGCCCTTCCCATGCATGCATGCCTGGAAAGGCTGAGATGGGCTATTAACTGCGATCTCAGGCCCAGACAGCGAGATGGCCCAAAGGTCCATCCAGCGCGCCCGGTACTTATTGAGAAAAAACAATCTCCCAGCCAATCAGATTGCATCTCGCGGATCGCCTCCCCCTCCTCCCCGCAGATTCCTTCTAGAAGGGTTAGATCGACGGTCCTTGATCGTCGCTAGGGTTAGATGCACGGTCCATGTTCAGCGCTAGGTTTAGCGGGGTTTGGGAGGGGTTTGGAGCAGTCAAACATAGGTTTGACCAAATTTCAAATGAGCATAATAAATTAAATAAAAATCAGAAAAATAGAAAACCTGCGCACATAGTCTTCTTATGTCATATTCTAACGATTTAAGTTGATAAACAAGGTTTACATACATTTAAACGAAAAGTTCATGTGTATTATGTGATATCTCAAGTATCTCAAACTCTCTTGTATGAACTGAAGAGAAGTGTTTTGGGGAAATGAACACGAAAATGTCAAAAAACTCACCACAACTTCATTTTTGAGTGACTAAGAAGGATCCAGGCTTAGTTTTTCATTTTGATGTTTTAGACTTGTTTAAATTTTGGTCAAAGTTAGGTTTGACCAGAATTCAAATGAGCAAAACAAATTTTTAAAAAAATCAAAAAAATGGAAAAACTAGCGGACAGTCTGTATATACATATAGAATATATGTGTAGGAAAGTTATTTGGCTGATTTAGACAAGGTCGAAAAAACCTTGCTTAGAAATGAGATCGTTTACCCTACCTTGGACCCCTCTTTTTAAGCATTTTTTCATGAAAATTTCAAAAACCTCACCACAGCTTCATTTTGGAGTGACTAAGAAGGATCCAGGCTTAGTTTTTCATTTTGATGTTTTAGATTTGTTTAAATCTTGGTCAAAGTCAGGTGTGACCAGAATTCAAATGAGCAAAACAAAATTAAAAAAACAAAAAAAAGGAAAAACCAGCGCACATAGTTTGTGTATATAGAATATATGTGTAGGAAAGATATTTGGCTCATCCAGACAAGGTAAAAAATCTTGCTTAGAAATGAGGCCGTTTACCCTACCTTTGGAGCTCTTTTTAGCACATTTTTCATGAATGTGAGTTTACCAAAGTTTCGAAAGAATTACAACATTCATATAGCATGTCAAATTTGAAGTTCTAACATAGGTCCAACATCATTCAAACATAGTTCTAACATAGTCCAACATCATTCAACAGAAATACGACATTATTCATAATGTTTCATAATTATTCATAAATAGCGTTGGGGCTTCTGTCTGTTCCTTGAGCTTCTTGGCATCACTTTGCTCCTCGTGCACCTTGTGCTCACTGCTTCTTCTCTTCTCCTCTTGGTTGTCGGTACCTTGCGCGCCTTCTTCAAACCTACCGCAGAGCTGTGCAAAACATAAAGGGTAATGAGTAATGTCAAGTGATAAATGTACAATAGTATTTGCAAGATTTACATACCTAGCAGAACTCACAACAACAGAAGGTCGTTGGTCACCATTTGGAGCCTCACTTGGATCTCCATTGCCATTTGGAGCCTCATTTGGATCACCATTTGGAGCCTCATTTGGATCACCATTTGGAGCCTCACTTGAATCATCATTTGGAGGATATTTTGGATCATCGTCAAAATCCTACGGCTGTTGACCATCATCATTTGGAACCTCCTCAAAATCCTCATCTGATGCAACTAGTTGTTGATCATCATTTTCATCATCTGTGAGGCAACCAGCTGCTGACCAACATTTTCATCGAAGCCTTCATCGAAACTCCCTCCTAATGTTGGATCTACCGTGTTATCACAATACTTATTGAAATGACCTGACCCGCCACACCTTGTGCACTTACGCTTCCTCGCTCCAAGTCCAGCCCCTTCGCTGCAAGGTCTGATTCGACTCTTCCTTGGTCTATCTGCTGCCCTCTTCACCTTTCCTTTGAATTTCTTCATGAAATTTGCAGCAAGATGATGCATGCATTCCCTATGCTCTACTCTAGGGAACACATGGTCCACGGCCACTTCTAAACCTTTGCAGGCATCTGTATGAATGACCAACCCTTTGGGATGTGCAATAGCCCGGCGTAGATTATGCAAAAACCAAGTCCAGCTCTCCTCAGACTCTGTCTCCAGCATACCGTACGCAACTGGAAATACAAAACTGTGTACATCAACTGCACAAGCTGCTACTAACTGTCCTTTAAACCTCCATGTGAGAAAAGTGGCATCAATAGCCAAATAAGGCCTGCAGCCTGCCAAGAAACCCTGGCGACAAGTCTCAAAGCAGACAAAAACCCTCCTAAAGCATTCCTTTGTCTTTGTCACTCCCCTGAATGTGTACTCCACGGTGTGATGGTCAATATCTACAATACTACCTGGGCTGGTCCTCTCCACTTCACCTTTGAATGAATACAACAATTGAAAACTTTCCTGCCAGTTACCATAAATAGAATCCATAGCATGTTGTTTACCATTGAACAACCTCATGTATGGTAAATCCGTCTTGAACTTGTCTTTGATGTTCTTCTGCAATTCCTTTGGAACCGCTTGCTGGTTTTCTTTCACCCACTTCTTTACTTCTTCTGCCACCCATCTTGACTTGGCTCTACTGATTGTATCCTTCCTAAGGGTTGATTCCTGGCATGTTTGCTTAAAAGGGTTCACTTTGACTTGAACATTTGTGTTATTTTGCATTTTAGATGCGAGCATACTCCATGGACAACCCTCAGTCGGACAGTGCACTCTGTAACGTACTTGATCACTCTTGTCAACTTTGAAAGTACATTCTATCTTTGATGCAGTATGTAACAAGTGCATTTCTACACTCAGTCATGGATGCAAAACGGTACCTTCTTCCATATGAGGGTTCAAAGGGTCCCATTCAACAGCTGCAAGGTCTTCGTCCTCACCCACCATGTCATCATCCACACGGACTGCATTGTGAGACTCATCTTGGTTTTCATCCCGAGGTGCCCGTCGTAAATTCTGAATAACATAAGAATATAGCTTCTCTTCATTAACCCCAGAATTGTATTCAGCAAGCTCCACTTCAAGGGGGACCCTACTGCCGGTGCCCACACTTGTCGAGCCACCACGTCGTCGTGCACTAACTGAACTGTTCTGGCTAGAGATGCCATTACGACAACTTGGTTCTCCCTGAGATGTTGCACCTGCCATCCTAGGTCCAAATGCCTGCTCAAGCACATCAATTTGCAGCCTCACATGAAAATTCTCTTTCTCTTTATGCCTAGCAAACATGGTAGCCAGCTCTTCATCATTACTAACTGTCACCCATTTATTTTCCCCATCATAGTATTTGTATACCACTTCATCAAGCAAACCCCAAGGATACACTACAAAAAAAGACACATCCGTGACATTTTGGGCCAAACGAATTTTTTTTCTGTCATACATATGACACTTCTATGATCATAATTGTGACAAAACCCGGTATCATCATAGATGTGGTGGGCTCCTACTTCTATGACAAAAAATCATGACAGAAAATGGGCTTTTCGTCCTGGGCGGGCCGGAGACGCAGCTGCATGACATTCTTTGGGCCGTCCATGACGGAAAAAACCATGGTAGAAGCGAGGGCGAGGAAAATTTCGGCGAGTTCCCGGTTACGGTGGGAGGTCAGGGGCCGAGCGATGCATGTTTCTCTCATACACGTACGCGCGTGTGTGCGAGGCGTTGGCTCTAACTAAACCCGAGCGATTGCACTGCAGGCTACACGTTACTGAACCCGAGCGATCGATCGATGGCTGTTAACTGAACCTGATCGAGCGATTCCTTCGCTACTGCTGCTAACTGAAGCCGATCGATGCTGCCTCTGGGATGAACAGTGAGCGTTGTGGGGGGTTTGGATGAACAATGAGCGGTGGCGTTGCCTCTGGATGAACAGGACCTCGTGGTGTGGAGGGCTGGATGAACAGTAGACGGTGGAGGGGTGCCCGTGGAGGGATGGTTGAACAGTAGCCGGTGGAGTAGCGCGCGGTGGAGGCTGGATGAACAGGAGCCCATGGAGGCTGGATGAACAGGAGCCCTTGGAGGCTGGAGGAGGTCGACGGTGGAGATGAACAGTATCTCGTGGAGTCCCGTTTTGCGGTACGCCACACCCCTCCCGATGAACAGGCCCCCGTTTCGACCGTAGCGCTCCAACACAAGTCTGTTTCATCCATTTTGCGGTACGCCACACCCCTCCCGATCATCAGGACCCCCGTTTCGACCGTAGGAGGTCCATTTCATCCGTTTTGCGGTACGCCACACCCCTACCGATCAACAGGACCCCCGTTTCGATCGTAGGAGGTCTATTTCCTCCGTTTTGCGGTACACCACACCCCTCCCGACGAACATGATCCCGTTTCGAACATGGCCGGTCAAACACAAGGCCGTTTCCTCCGTTCTGTGGTACACCAGGCCTCGTTTCCATCGCTTGTTCTGCCCAAGCCCTCCCGATGAACACAACCACACATTCCGTTCCGACCCAGCCGGTTGGCTCCCACGCGTTCCGTTGCCTCCCGATGAACACGACGCATTTTGTTGCCTCCCCATGAACACGACGCATTCCGTTGCCTCCCCATGAACACAACGACGACGCTGTTTCTCCGTTCCGACCCAGCCATGTACACGAGCCCTGGCCGTACGTATGTGCCAGTAGGCGTTCGAGACCCCTCCCATATGTACACATACGTGGCCGTATTTTCTTTCTTGCACCCTGGCCGCTGTACGTACGTGTACATGCTATGTGCGCGCCTCTACTACGAAACGTGCGCGCCTCTACATCGACCAGTATATATGTACGTACACGTTCGTGACCAGAATGACAATGCTATGTACGCTTCGACCAGGTGGGTCCCGACTATCAGGCAATTCCTTGCGTGCGAAGATGTAGCTGGTGGGTCCAAGCAGTCAGGGGGGCGGATCATTTTGTTTCTTTTTTTTGCCCGGACACACTTCCTTGTGTGCGAAGGTGTAGCTGCTGGGTCCCAGCAGTCAGGGGGGCGAATCATTTTTTTTGCCCGGATGCACTTCCTTGCGTGCGAAGGTGTAGCTGGTGGGTCCCAGCAGTCAGGGGGCGAATTGTTTTTTTGGATGCACTTCCTTGCGTGCGCAGATGTAGCTGGTGGGTCCCAGCAGTCAGGGGGGCGAATCATTTTTTTCAGACGCACTTCCTTGCGTGCGAAGATGTAGCTGGTGGGTCCCAGCAGTCAGGGGGAGAATCATTTTTTCGCGAAATACTATGGCCCGTCCGGTGGTTCCCCGCTGTCGGGTGGAGGAATAATTATTTTGCGTGTAATAAGGAGGCACTTCCTTGCGGCTGCCATGGACCCAGCTATCAGCATCTCCACGTACAGTCCACATCCGATGGAAGTCGTTCCTTGACCACGTTGACCACGCCGCGCCGAGAGCACCACGGCGGTTGACAACGGCGAGGCCTAGGAAGGGGACGACGCGGAGCCGGGGAAGACACGACAGTGGATGAACACGTGGAGAGGAGTACGAGGGTTCATTGGTTCGGCTGCGCTGCCGTCGCTGCAGAATAACAGGGGGTGTGGGTGAGTGGAAGGATGGCCTGGCCAGCGGTGGGAGTAGTAGGGGGCGGTGAGGCCTCCGCGGCAGCACAGCCGACCACGGGAGGCAGGAGCAGGCGGCATGACCGGTGCTGCTTTGGGCGGCTGGAGCAAGAAGACCAGAGGTTGAAGAAGCACGACGGCTGTTGGATGGACATCGTACGGTCACTGTAGCTAGAATCGTTTATATTGACTAAGTTGACAAAGCCCTTGGTACGTCAACTTAGTACGCCCACAGGTCAGCTTGCAAAACGGTGCGCCCCAGAGGTCAGGGGGAGGAATCATTTTTTGGGCGGGTGAAGCTAGAATATCCGAGATTGAAGAAGAGGCACGGCATCCATTGGATGGACATCCAATGGCCACTGCTGCTAGAACCGTGTGTAGACTATAAGTTGGCAAAGCGTTGCATACGCGTCAACTCTGTTTTTTTAGGGGACGCATCAACTTAATAAGGCCAGAATTGTGTGGCAGAGAACCTATATCCCATTTGAGATTTGTAAGAATATGTAGCCCATTTTTGAATTCTAATGGAATGTACTACAGCCCAATTACAGTTTGTTAAAAGTACAGCCCATTTCAACCAACCGTTCAAAACATAATTCAATAAAATTTCCCACATTTTGATGGGATCCGAAATATTTTTATCACGAAATTTCTAGTCAGATTAAATACAATTTCAATATAAATGTATATTATGTAAAAATCCAACAAAACATTGCGCTCGCAACAATTAATGAAATTAAAATTTCCAGTATTCAAAAATAATATTTTATAAAGTAATTACGTGTTTGGTGCATTTTTTTATAGTTACTGCCCAGTTTTTATAATTACATCCCATTTGTTATTTCTTAAAGCCCATTTTCTTGTTAAGCCTAATGCATCCCTCCTAGGAAAGATTTGAAGCCCAACGGGGCGGAGAATAACAACTTGACCTTGCCTGGGTATTCCTAAAATAAAGTATAGCTGGGCTAGCCATTTTCAGCTTGAAAAAAATTAATATCTGGGCTGGATATCTGGCCTGGGCTAGACAGGCCACAGCCCGCCCAGTTAATACCCGCAGTGATGTTTTCGTTGTTGTTCAGAGGGGAAAAATTAATATCTGGGCTAAACATCGAAAAACTCTATAGTGCTCACACCTCAAAAACACAAATACTGCTCGAGATGCTTGGTCCCAGCTGTCGGCCGCTTCTTGTGCAATTCTCTCGTTTATTGACTATGGTGTGGGACCGTGATGTCAGGAAACCAGGAGGAAGCAAAAAACCCGGGCCATAGCCTCACGTACGCAAGTGCCTCCTTATTTTACTGGCCAAGGGCGAATGAAATGGCGGAGGAGATAGTCGACAAGGGCGAAGGGTGTCAGTTTTATTCCAATTTGTCGCACAAACCCGCTTCAGCCTTGAAGACCATTCCACTCGTCTGGCCCTTTGCTGTTTGGGGTTTAGATATGGTTGGACCACTAAGAACTGGCAGGAGCGGCTTCACCCATGTCCTGGTGGCAGTCGACAAGTTCACTAAGTGGATTCAAGCTAAACCTATCAAGAATCTTGATGCCAGCACTGCTATCAGCTTCATCAGAGAGTTGATATTCAGATATGGAGTTCCCCACATCATCATCGTTGATAATGGGTCAAACTTAGATTCTGACCAATTCCAAGCTTTTTGTGCTTCTCAAGGCACACGAGTCGACTACGCTTCCGTCGCCCACCCCCAGTCGAATGGACAAGCAGAAAGAGCGAACAGCCTAATTCTCAAAGGACTAAAGCCCAGGTTGATGCATGATCTCAAGCACGCAGCAGGCGCGTGGATCGAAGAACTTCCTTCAGTTCTTTAGGGATTGAGGACCACTCCAAATCGGTCAACTGGGCGAACTCCGTTCTTTCTGGTCTATGGAGCTGAAGCCGTTCTGCCGAGTGACCTGCTTCACAATGCCCCCCGAGTCAAGCTCTACTCCGAGGATGAAGCAGAACAAGCCCGGTAGGACGCCGACCTTCTAGAAGAGAAAAGAGAGATGGCCATGATCAGATCGACTATCTATCAGCAAGACTTGCGTTGATTCCATGCCAGAAACGTGAAGAGTCGAGCCTTCCAAGAAGGAGACTTGGTCCTCCGAGTGGATCAACAGAAACCGCACAAGCTCGCTCCTACTTGGGAAGGTCCCTTCATCATCACCAAAGTTCTCCACAATGGAGCGTACCGTCTTTACAATGTCGATCACTAGATTGATGAGCCACGAGCCTGGAACACGGAGCTGCTTCGCCCCTTTTACACTTAAGTACTCACTCGGGTGGGATGTAATAAAAAGTACCTTTGTAGTTTGTTTATTAAAGACAAGAGTGTTATAATTTTCCCAGTGATTGTTGTTGCTTTTGTTTACGTGAGAAATCCCCCAGTGGGTGGCTTAGCTGCGAATCCGTTTCGCCTAAGTTGGTATAAAAAAATCCCGGCCGAGTGACAAGCAAGCCTCTCACTCGGGGGCTTAGCCGCGAATCCGTTTCGCCTAAGTTTGAAAAATCCTACCGAGTGGAGAGCAAACCTCCCACTCGGGGGCTTAGCCGCAGTCCAGTACTCGCCTAAGTTTGAAAAATCCTACCGAGTGGAGAGCAAACCTCCCACTCGAGGGCTTAGCTGCAGTCCAGTACTCGCCTAAGTATTAAAAATCCTACCGAGTGGAGAGCAAACCTCCCACTCGGGGGCTTAGCTGCAGTCCAATATTATGTAAAAATCCAACAAAACATTACGCTCGCAACAATTAATGAAATTAAAATTTTCAATATTCAAAAATAATATTTTATAAAGTAATTACGTGTTTGGTGCATTTTTTTATAGTTACTGCCCAATTTTTATAATTACATCCCATTTGTTATTTTTTAAAGCCCATTTTCTTGTTAAGCCTAATGCATCCCTCCTAGGAAAGATTTGAAGCCCAACGGGGTGGAGAATAACAACTTGACCTTGCCTGGGTATTCCTAAAATAAAGTATAGCTGGGCTAGCCATTTTCAGCTTGAAAAAAATTAATATCTGGGCTGGATATCTGGCCTGGGCTAGACGGGCCACAGCCCGCCCAGTTAATACCTGCAACGATGTTTTCGTTGTTGTTCAGAGGGGAAAAATTAATATCTGGGCTAAACATCGAAAAACTCTGTAGTGCTCACACCTCAAAAACACAAATACTGCTCGAGCTGCTTGGTCCCAGCTGTCGGCCGCTTCTTGTGCAATTCTCTCATTTATTGACTATGGTGTGGGACCGTGATGTCAGGAAACCAGGAGGAAGCAAAAAACCCGGGCCATAGCCTCATGTACGCAAGTGCCTCCTTATTTTACTGGCCAAGGGCGAAGGAGATAGTCGACAAGTGCGAAGGGTGTCAGTTTTATTCCAATTTGTCGCACAAACCCGCTTCAGCCTTGAAGACCATTCCACTCGTCTGGCCCTTTGCTATTTGGGGTTTAGATATGGTTGGACCACTAAGAACTGGCAGGAGCGGCTTCACCCATGTCCTGGTGGCAGTCGACAAGTTCACTAAGTGGATTCAAGCTAAACCTATCAAGAATCTTGATGCCAGCACTGCTATCAGCTTCATCAGAGAGTTGATATTCAGATATGGAGTTCCCCACATCATCATCGCTGATAATGGGTCAAACTTAGATTCTGACCAATTCCGAGCTTTTTGTGCTTCTCAAGGCACACGAGTCGACTACGCTTCCGTCGCCCACCCCCAGTCGAATGGACAAGCAGAAAGAGCGAACAGCCTAATTCTCAAAGGACTAAAGCCCAGGTTGATGCATGATCTCAAGAACGCAGCAGGCGCGTGGATCGAAGAACTTCCTTCAGTTCTTTAGGGATTGAGGACCACTCCAAATCGGTCAACTGGGCGAACTCCGTTCTTTCTGGTCTATGGAGCTGAAGCCGTTCTGCCGAGTGACCTGCTTCACAATGCCCCCCGAGTCAAGCTCTACTCCGAGGATGAAGCAGAACAAGCCCGGTAGGACGCCGACCTTCTAGAAGAGAAAAGAGAGATGGCCATGATCAGATCGACTATCTATCAGCAAGACTTGTGTTGATTCCATGCCAGAAACGTGAAGAGTCGAGCCTTCCAAGAAGGAGACTTGGTCCTCCGAGTGGATCAACAGAAACCGCACAACCTCGCTCCTACTTGGGATGGTCCCTTCATCGTCACCAAAGTTCTCCACAATGGAGCGTACCGTCTTTACAATGTCGATCACTAGATTGATGAGCCACGAGCCTGGAACACGGAGCTGCTTCGCCCCTTTTACACTTAAGTACTCACTCGGGTGGGATGTAATAAAAAGTACCTTTGTAGTTTGTTTATTAAAGACAAGAGTGTTATAATTTTCCTAGTGATTGTTGTTGCTTTTGTTTACGTGAGAAATCCCCCAGTGGGTGGCTTAGCTGCGAATCCGTTTCGCCTAAGTTGGTATAAAAAATCCCGGCCGAGTGACAAGCAAGCCTCTCACTCGGGGGCTTAGCCGCGAATCCGTTTCGCCTAAGTTTGAAAAATCCTACCGAGTGGAGAGCAAACCTCCCACTCGGGGGCTTAGCCGCAGTCCAGTACTCGCCTAAGTTTGAAAAATCCTACCGAGTGGAGAGCAAACCTCCCACTCGAGGGCTTAGCTGCAGTCCAGTACTCGCCTAAGTATTAAAAATCCTACCGAGTGGAGAGCAAACCTCCCACTCGGGGGCTTAGCTGCAGTCCAATATTATGTAAAAATCCAACAAAACATTACGCTCGCAACAATTAATGAAATTAAAATTTTCAATATTCAAAAATAATATTTTATAAAGTAATTACGTGTTTGGTGCATTTTTTTATAGTTACTGCCCAATTTTTATAATTACATCCCATTTGTTATTTTTTAAAGCCCATTTTCTTGTTAAGCCTAATGCATCCCTCCTAGGAAAGATTTGAAGCCCAACGGGGTGGAGAATAACAACTTGACCTTGCCTGGGTATTCCTAAAATAAAGTATAGCTGGGCTAGCCATTTTCAGCTTGAAAAAAATTAATATCTGGGCTGGATATCTGGCCTGGGCTAGACGGGCCACAGCCCGCCCAGTTAATACCTGCAACGATGTTTTCGTTGTTGTTCAGAGGGGAAAAATTAATATCTGGGCTAAACATCGAAAAACTCTGTAGTGCTCACACCTCAAAAACACAAATACTGCTCGAGCTGCTTGGTCCCAGCTGTCGGCCGCTTCTTGTGCAATTCTCTCATTTATTGACTATGGTGTGGGACCGTGATGTCAGGAAACCAGGAGGAAGCAAAAAACCCGGGCCATAGCCTCATGTATGCAAGTGCCTCCTTATTTTACTGGCCAAGGGCGAAGGAGATAGTCGACAAGTGCGAAGGGTGTCAGTTTTATTCCAATTTGTCGCACAAACCCGCTTCAGCCTTGAAGACCATTCCACTCGTCTGGCCCTTTGCTATTTGGGGTTTAGATATGGTTGGACCACTAAGAACTGGCAGGAGCGGCTTCACCCATGTCCTGGTGGCAGTCGACAAGTTCACTAAGTGGATTCAAGCTAAATCTATCAAGAATCTTGATGCCAGCACTGCTATCAGCTTCATCAGAGAGTTGATATTCAGATATGGAGTTCCCCACATCATCATCACTGATAATGGGTCAAACTTAGATTCCGACCAATTCCGAGCTTTTTGTGCTTCTCAAGGCACACGAGTCGACTATGCTTCTGTCGCCCACCCCCAGTCGAATGGACAAGCAGAAAAAGCGAACGGCCTAATTCTCAAAGGACTAAAGCCCAGGTTGATACCTGATCTCAAGAACACAGCAGGTGCGTGGATCGAAGAACTTCCTTCAGTTCTTTGGGGATTGAGGACCACTCCAAATCGGTCAACTGGGCGAACTCTGTTCTTTCTGGTCTATGGAGCTGAAGCCATTCTGCTGAGTGACATGCTTCACAATGCCCCCCGAGTCAAGCTCTACTCCGAGGATGAAGCAGAACAAGCCCGGTAGGACGCAGTCGACCTTCTAGAAGAGGAAAGATAGATGGCCATGATCAGATCAACTATCTATCAGCAAGACTTGCGTCGATTCCATGCCAGAAACGTGAAGAGTCGAGCCTTCCAAGAAGGAGACTTGGTCCTCTGAGTGGATCAACAGAAACCGCACAAGCTCGCTCCTACTTGGGAAGGTCCCTTCATCGTCACCAAAGTTCTCCACAATGGAGCGTACCATCTTTACAATGTCGATCACCAGATTGACGAGCCACGAGCCTGGAACGCGGAGCTGCTCCGCCCCTTTTACACTTAAGTACTCACTCGGGTGAGATGTAATAAAAAGTACCTTTGTAGTTTGTTTATTAAAGACAAGAGTGTTATAATTTTCCCAGTGGTTGTTTTTGCTTTTGTTTACATGAGAAATCCCCCAGTGGGTGGCTTAGCTGCGAATCCGTTTCGCCTAAGTTGGTAAAAAAAATCCCGGCCGAGTGACGAGCAAGCCTCTCACTCGGGGGCTTAGCCGCGAATCCGTTTCACCTAAGTTTGAAAAATCCTACTGAGTGGAGAGCAAACCTCCCACTCGGGGGCTTAGCCGCAGTCCAGTACTCGCCTAAGTTTGAAAATCCCTACCGAGTGGAGAGCAAACCTCCCACTCGGGGGCTTAGCTGCAGTCCAGTACTCGCCTAAGTTTGAAAATCCTACCGAGTGGAGAGCAAACCTCCCACTCGGGGGCTTAGTCGCAGTCCAGTACTCGCCTAAGTTTGAAAAAACCTACTGAGTGGTGAGCCTGCCTCTCACTCGGGGGCTTAGCTACAGTCTAGTGCTCGCCTAAGTTGAAAAAATCCTACCGAGTGGAGAGCAAACCTCCCACTCGGGGGCTTAGCTGCAGTCCAGTGCTCGCCTAAGTTTAAAAAATCCTACCGAGTGGTGAGCCTGCCTCTCACTCGGGGGCTTAGCTGCAGTCCAGTGCTCGCCTAAGTTTAAAAAATCCTACCGAGTGCTGAGCCTGCCTCTCACCAAGACGAGAGATGAATCGACTTAAAGCGGCCAAGATGCAATGCCTTCTCACCGAGACGAGAGATGAATCGACTTAAAGCGGCCAAGCAACCAGTAAGCTTCTGGACATCGTGCACACGTACATGACGTTTCATTTGGAGTATAGTACCAACTTTTTCTGGATTGGCGTCGATTCCTCGTTCGGAAACGAGAAAACCGAGTAACTTCCCGCCAGGAACTCCGAATGTGCACTTTGATGGATTAAGCTTGATATCATACCTCCTGAGGTTGGCAAATGTTTCAGCAAGGTCAATCAGCAGGTCAAAACCTTTCCGTGACTTGACCACAATATCATCCATGTATGCTTCCACATTTCGACTAATTTGAGTGAGAAAACACTTCTGAATCATCCTCATGAACGTGGCTCCGGCATTCTTGAGACCGAATGGCATGGTGACATAGCAGAAGCACCCGAATGGAGTGATGAAAGCTGTTTTGATCTCGTCGGGTCCATACAGACGGATCTGATGGTAACCGGAATATGCGTCTAAAAAAGACACGTGCTCACATCCCGCAGTCGAGTCGACTATTTGGTCGATGCGGGGGAGAGGAAAATGATCTTTCGGGCAGGCCCGATTGATATGTTTGAAGTCGACGCACATGCGAAGTGACTTGTCCTTTTTAGGGACCAGACAACATTGGCGAGCCACTCGGAGTGGTAAATCTCTCGGATGAACTCCGTTGCTAAGAGTCGAGCCACCTCTTTGCCAATGGCCTTCCTTTATTGGACGGCGGACCGTCGCAGATGTTCTTTGACAGGTTTTACTTTTGAGTCGACTCGTAGACGATGCTCAGCCAGTCCCCTGGGAACACCCGACATGTCAGAAGGCTTCCATGCAAAGATGTCCTAGTTCTCACGGAGGAACTGGATGAGCGCTTCTTCCTATTTGGAGTCGAGTGTTGTGGAGATATGAGTCGGAGCAGCATTGGGGTCGGTCGGGTGAATGTGAACCAGTTTTGTCTCACCAGACGACTGAAATGCTGATTCTGTAGCAGGCTTCTTGGCTCGCAACAAATCACCCGGGTCTGCAGTTTTCTGGTATTCCTGCAGCTCCACCACTGCCATCTAAGCATCGGCGATCTTTGAGCCTTTCTGAAAACGCTCTTCCACCTTCTTCTGATTGCCAATAACAGTGATCACACCTTTGGGACCAGGCATCTTCAATTTGAGGTACACATAACATGGTTGAGCCATGAAACGTGCATAAGCTGGCCTGCCCAAAATAGCGTGATAAGCACTCTGGAAATCCACCACTTCAAACGTCAACTTTTCTTTGCGGTAATGCTTTGAATCGCCAAAAACCAAATCAAGAGAAATTTGGCCGAGTGACTCAGCCTTCTTTCCAGGAATGACTCCATGGAAACTCATGTTGCTGGTGCTGAGTCTGGACATCAGAATGCCCATCCCCTTCAGCGTCTCCACATATAATATATTCAGGCCGCTACCACCATCCATCAAAACCTTAGTCAGTCGAGTGCCTTCGATGACTGGATCGACCACCAGAGCTTGCCTCCCAGGGTTGGCTATGTGTGTCGGATGATCGGACTGGTCAAATGTGATGGAAGTCCGAGACCATTTCAGATAACTGGGTGTCGCTGGAGCGACCATATTCACTTCGCGGTTGATAACTTTCAGTCGACTTTTGCTTTCAACATCAGCAAAAATCATCAGCGTGGAATTGACATGGGGATACCCTTCGTCACTATCCTCTTTGTCCTCAACTTTATCCGACTCCTTTTCCTTATCTTTGGGTTGTTTTCCCTGAAATTGTTGGATCAAGAGTCGACACTGCCGAGTGGTATGTTTCGGGTAAATGAATTTACCCTCTTCATCTTTCTTCGTGTTGATGTGGCACGGCAAATCCATCACGTCATTTCCTTCCTTGTACTTTACCTTCTTGGGGTTCCAAGGCCTTTTAGGCTTCCCTTTAAACTTTCCTTGAGTCACGGCCAGGGCTTCTCCGGGAGCAACTGGCTCGGCTTTCCACTTTTGCTTCCGACTGGAGTTCCCTCCTCCGGTTTCGTGGGCGATTGACTTGTGCTTCCCACTCCAGAGCCGATCCTCTTCTTCACCTATACATACTTGGTGGCAATCTGCATCATTCGACTCAGAGTCATGTCTCCGGTTCGACCGAATTTCAAGTTTAACTCTCTGCACCTAACACCTTCCTTGAAGGCACAGACTGCCTGGTGATCAGATACATTCTCTACCGTGTGATGTAGCGTGATCCATCTCTGGATGTAATCCCTCAAAGTTTCATTCAACTTTTGCACACAAGACTGCAGCTCTGTCAGCCCTACTGGTCGCTTGCAAGTTCCTTCAAACATGGTGACAAACACTCGAGCAAGATCTTCCCAAGTGGAAATGCTGCTGGGTGCCAACTGATTCAACCATGCTCTGGCTGAGCCCTCCAACATAAGAGGCAGGTGCTTCATGGCCACCTCATCATTGCCGCCTCCAATTTGAATAGCCACTCGGTAGTCCTCAAGCCAAGTATCGGGCTTAGACTCACCAGTGAACTTACTAACTACAGTCGCCAACCTGAAGTTGGGAGGAATCACCGCGGCTCTGATGGCTCTGCTGAAACATTCTAGTCCTGAGACGTGTACTCTACTGCTGGTGGGTACATCTCTGTCATGACCTTCTCGGTGAGCTCTATTCCTGTCGACCAAACCTTGAACGATAATGGATCTCGCATTAAAGCCTGGCTCCCTGGGGTCGACTGGAATCCTTCGCCCAACACTGTGAGGGCGTCTATCATCCTGTTATCGAGGCGCATACGATCCACCCCTTAGGGGAGGGGTGGGCACTCGACGTTGATCATCGCGATTGATTCAGTGATCATACTGCTCACGGTTCTTGTACTGATCACGCCGGTCTCCATGTTCCTCACGCCTCGGAGGTGATCTTGGACTATGGGCCGACTGTACTGTATTTGCAGTGACGGATCTGCTGTGAATCCTATTCCGCGACTGCAATACAACTGAGTTTTGATCCACTGCTGCCCGGAGCAAATCTCTGATCTGCAACAAGCCTCTGCCAGCCTCTGATTGGGAAGGCTGAATCAACTCTGCTATACGGGCTGTAGCTGCCAAATTCTGGATCAGAGTTTGATATACCTGAGTCGGCGCTGGAAAGAGTTTACGTCGACTGGATGCTGGAACCCGTTCCCGCGCACGCTCGTCGAGTGCTCACTGGAGGTTATCCAGTCGAGTGCGCTCAGCCAAGTTGTCCAAACACGCGTCCTCTAAGGCATGAGCCTCGGGGGTTTCTCCAATGATAGGAGTATGCAGCGCATCCATGTTCTGGCGGCGAAGATCTTCCCTTTGCAGCGAAGTGAGTAGCTCGGGTTGATACTCTTCATGGACCTGCGTTGGGTCGCCTCTGCCATCGCCTCCATCGGCGCGGGGGAAGCCGGGAGGACTACGCAGTCCATTGACCATCAGGACCTCCGCCGCTGGATCACTGTTGTCGCACTCGGATGCAGTCTCTACGGAGCCAGTCGAACAGGCCGTAGAGAGATTCGTCGGGCTCGATCGCCACGACTTGGGGGGTGGCCGACTGGCGAGCCACCGCGTGTCTCACCCACCGCTGAAGTCTCGACCGACCGGAGCGCTTGCACCGGCAGGAGACAGGGAGAGAGGATGACACAGGGGCCGACCGATACTGAGTCGATGATTGTCACAGGAGGACACCGCGGACGCACGCGCGAAAGTGCGTCGCCCCGCAGAAGGGGAGCGCGTCAATGTCGAGTGGAGCCTCCTGAAGCTAAGCGGAGTCGTCGACGATGAACGTGAGCGCGCCAAGACGGATCTTGTGGCCCTCGACCAAAACTCTGCCTGAAACCATGATGAAGGAGATCGGAAAAATCACAACTTCTCCAATAAGTCGCTAAGACACCTGCCCCAAGGTGGGCGCCAACTGTCGTGGTTTTAAGTCTGACAGTAGAAAGGGGGGTAGGTATGGAGAGGCAAGATCCTATCTATGGAGTAGTTGTATACGCAAGGGTGTTACGAGTTCGGGCCCTTCTCGGAGGAAGTAACAACCCTACGTCTCGGAGCCCGGAGGCGGTCGACTGGATTATATGCGTATGAGTTACAGGGGTGCGAACCCTTTACACTGAGGAGGGGGTGGCTTATATAGAGTTCGCCAGACCCCTCCAGCCCTTAGTTATGCGGGGTTTAAAGTACATTAAGACTGGGGGTTACTGGTAACGCCCCACATAAAGTGCTATGGCGACCATAAAGGCTACTTAATGACAGACCGTTGCATGCAGAGTGACTTTAGGTTTCCTGTTGGTCGAGTGGTTGGCTTCATGGTCGAGTATCTTCGAGTCCGTCGAGTGGAACCCTTCCAGGTTGACTGAAAGGTGATTTCTTCTAGAGATGTCCTTGGGTAGGCTATCTTGGATAGGTCCATTACCCTACCCTAGGTACATGGCTTCATCATTAGCCCCCGAATGGATCAAGGTTTGAGTGGGGAAGGAGTTGAGAACTCTTTCGATTCATCTTTTGTGCTATGAATATGTCTTGTTCTGGATCAATGAACTTAGGTGACGGCACCAACTTTCTTTTCAGTCGCCTTGATCCATTCTTTGTATCTGACGAGTGAACTTTCTGTACTTGGAGACCTTCGGACGATCGAGCGAAGAAAATCTCCCGTCTGACGGGTTGCTCTGCAGTTTGCGGATTTAGCGGGATCCAAATTTTGGGGAGCGCGCAGGGCGGAGGAGGCCGCGGTACTCGGATGGGATAAGGCAGGAACTCCTTGATCTCCGCGCCACCTTTTTCGCCACGTATCGCGCGCGCGACTGTTGCGGGATTTGACAGGATCGCCTGGGCCTACAAGTCAGTCACTGGGAAGCAACCTCATATAAGGCACCGGAAGGGGATTTTTGAACAGTGCGCTCTCATTTCCTCTCCCTCTTCCCCAGAGCTATCCGCCGTGTTCGCTTCCATCTCAGCGCTGCTGCTTCGTGCATGCTTCGCCGACGACGATGGTGAAGGAGAAGACGGCGGCTTTGGAGCGGGCGAAGAAGGCGACGGCGAAGGCGAAGGGAAGGGCGACCAGTCAGGGTGTTTCTTTGTCAAGGGCCGGCCTACCGCGAGGCTGGATCCAGGGCGACTGGATCCGCTCGACGATCCGTCAGAAAGATCTTGACGACCTGGCCAATGAAGGACTGATCCCCCATGGATCAGCGTGGCTCCCGGGGAATGAGTCGGAGCCGCAGCCTCAGGAGGGTGAGTGTGTCCTCTTGGCCACCCATGTTGACTGTGGATTTTCTTTGCCACCTCATCCTTTATTTCGGGGATTTCTAAACTTCTTTGGGGCATAACTCCACCATTTCACACCCAACTCCATCGTGTATCTTGCTGCTTTCGTGTCGTTGTGCGAGAATTTCTTGGGTTGTTGGCCTCATTGGGGTCTTTTCAAGCACATTTTCACCTGTCGCTCACAGACGGTGAAAAAGGCCAATCCGAGTGATGAGAGAACCCAAGTGATTCAGATGTGTGGGGGTCTTGGAGTTCAGATGAGGGGAAAAAGTGCCTTTTCGGCCATGGTCCTTCCTGACTCGATTCTTGGATGGCAGTCGACCTGGTTTTACTGCAAAGACCAGCCAATGCCAGGGCAGTCGACTGGACTCCCTCCTTTTTCTATGGATCGAGTGGGGAAGCCTTCTTCTTCGAAGGTGATCCCGGAGGAGAAGGCGTAGGTTAAAGTGCTGGTCGAGCGTGTAGTCCAGCTCATCCGTGACGGGGTGACCGACATGGATCTCCTAGAGGTCTTCCTCCGACGATGCATCCAGCCTCTTCAATATCGAGACCATCTGATGTGGATGTATTCTGGCACTAAAGACACCACTCGGTTCACCTGGAGGAGGTCGAGGATGCCACGCTGGAGAGGTGGATGACTGCCATCACAGGGAATAAAGACAACCCTCATGGAGCCAGGAGGATTCCTCCACTCGACCAATCATACGAGCCAGACAAGGTCCAATTCTGTATCTCTCACTGTGATCCTGTTTTCTTCATTTCGTTTTGCTAGAATTCAGTCGACTGACTTTTTGTCTTGTTTGTTGTCTTCTAGGACACTACCGAAATGTACTTAATGCCCAACGGGGCGCAATAACAGGTCGAGGAGGAGGAGGCGGGCGGAGGCGAAAGTCAGGAGGAGTGGCAATCTAATGGTGAGGGGGATGAAGATGATGACGGCTCCAGTGAAGAGGAGGAGGAAGAGGAGGAGGAAGAGGAGGAGGAAGTCGACCCTCCTTGCACGGAAAGGCGATCCAAGCTCACCCATGACCCCGCGGTCGAGCGTGGTAAAGCGACTGTGCTTGTCGGGCAGTCGACGAAATGCCCTCGGACGACTTCTCCCGCGCCGACTGAAAAAGTGCCGAAGCATCCCCGAGCGGCGTCATCGAAGCCATCGAAGGCCCTGCCCAAGATGAGAATGGCCATTCCCACTATCTCCGGCTAACAGCAAAACTTATATTTCCTTGTTTAGCACGGACGAGCTCTTGGTCGACTCATGGACTAACCGACTGGTTTCTGAAATCTGCAGCGCTGCTTCCTCTGAGACCTCCACCAAGAACGAAGACCAGGAAATGGAAAACGCTGCAACCTCCAACCTTGGTACTCTCTCTGTGGTTTTATTTTCGGTCGATTGGAGTTCCAATTTTAACTTTGGATTTTTCTTGTAGTTCCTCCCCATGTCATTAATCTCCCTGATGATGAGGACGAGGCGCCACTGAGGTCGAGGAGGAACAGAAAGGCGTCGACTGGCAAGACTCCCCAGACTACATCAGTGCCTGAGACATTGGTTCCAGAGGGTCGCAACATCACTCGGAACACTGTGTCCTTCGTTGTGCCACTGACGAGTGCCCGGCCTTCGTCGTGGACTGCTGACCCGCCCTCTCTCTTTGCTACACACCACGTCCCAGAGGACCAAGCGGGTGCTGCTAAGGAGGCTATACGCCAGGCGGGGATCATGATGGAGCAGGTGAAAGCGATCCGGGAAGCCAGCCAAGCGGCCTATGATGCCAGCTCAGCCCTTCAGAGCAACATCTAGGTTAGTTGGTCACCGCTTGTTCTATTAGGATATGCTATCTGAAGACTTTCTTTTCGAAGATCTTTGTTTCTGTACACCCACTGGGTGTCGATTGAACTTTTGGATTGGTCACAAGAATGCCGGAGCCACGTTCATGAGGATGATTCAGAAGTGTTTGCTCACTCAAATCAGTCGGAATGTGGAAGCATACATGGATGATATTGTGGTCAAGTCAAGGAAAGGTTCTGACCTGCTGATTGACCTTGCTGAAACATTTGCCAACCTCAGGAGGTATGATATCAAGCTTAATCCATCAAAGTGCACATTCGGAGTTCCTGGCGGGAAGTTACTCGGTTTTCTCGTTTCCGAATGAGGAATCGACGCCAATCCAGAAAAAGTTGGTACTATACTCCAAATGAAACGTCCTGTACGTGTGCACGATGTCCAGAAGCTTACTGGTTACTTGGCCGCTTTAAGTCGATTCATCTCTCGTCTCGGTGAGAAGGCATTGCATCTTGGCCGCTTTAAGTCGATTCATCTCTCGTCTTGGTGAGAGGCAGGCTCAGCACTCGGTAGGATTTTTTAAACTTAGGCGAGCACTGGACTGCAGCTAAGCCCCCGAGTGAGAGGCAGGCTCACCACTTGGTAGGATTTTTTAAACTTAGGTGAGCACTGGACTGCAGCTTAGCCCCCGAGTGGGAGGTTTGCTCTCCACTCGGTAGGATTTTTTCAACTTAGGCGAGCACTATACTGCAGCTAAGCCCCCGAGTGAGAGGCAGGCTCACCACTCGATAGGATTTTTCAAACTTAGGCGAGTACTGGACTACGGCTAAGCCCCCGAGTGGGAGGTTTGCTCTCCACTCGGTAGGATTTTCAAACTTAGGCGAGTACTGGGCTACAGCTAAGCCCCCGAGTGGGAGGTTTGCTCTCCACTCGATAGGATTTTTAAAACTTAGGCGAGTACTGGACTGCAGCTAAGCCCCCGAGTGGGAGGTTTGCTCTCCACTCGGTAGGATTTTTCAAACTTAGGCGAGTACTGGACTGCGGCTAAGCCCCCAAGTGGGAGGTTTGCTCTCCACTCGGTAGGATTTTTCAAACTTAGGCGAAACGGATTCGCGGCTAAGCCCCCGAGTGAGAGGCTTGCTCGTCACTCGGCCGGGATTTTTTTTACCAACTTAGGCGAAACGGATTCGCAGCTAAGCCACCCACTGGGGGATTTCTCACGTAAACAAAAGCAAAAACAATCACTAGGAAAATTATAACACTCTTGTCTTTAATAAACAAACTACAAAGGTACTTTTTATTACATCTCACCCGAGTGAGTACTTAAGTGTAAAAGGGGCGGAGCAGCTCCGCGTTCCAGGCTTGTGGCTCATCAATCTGGTGATCGACATTGTAAAGATGGTACGCTCCATTGTGGAGAACTTTGGTGACGATGAAGGGACCTTCCCAAGTAGGAGCGAGCTTGTGCGGTTTCTGTTGATCCACTCGGAGGACCAAGTCTCCTTCTTGGAAGGCTCGACTCTTCACATTTCTGGCATGGAATCGACGCAAGTCTTGCTGATAGATAGTCGATCTGATCATGGCCATCTATCTTTCCTCTTCTAGAAGGTCGACTGCGTCCTGCCGGGCTTGTTCTGCTTCATCCTCGGAGTAGAGCTTGACTCGGGGGGCATTGTGAAGCAGGTCACTCGGCAGAACGGCTTCAGCTCCATAGACCAGAAAGAACGGAGTTCACCCAGTTGACCGATTTGGAGTGGTCCTCAATCCCCAAAGAACTGAAGGAAGTTCTTCGATCCACGCGCCTGCTGTGTTCTTGAGATCACGCATCAACCTGGGCTTTAGTCCTTTGAGAATTAGGCCGTTCGAAAGGACTAAAGCCCAGGTTGATGCGTGATCTCAAGCACGCAGCAGGCGCGTGGATCGAAGAACTTCCTTCAGTTCTTTGGGGATTGAGGACCACTCCAAATCGGTCAACTAGGCGAATTCTGTTCTTTCTGGTCTATGGAGCTTAAGCCGTTCTGCCGAGTGACCTGCTTCACAATGCCCCCCGAGTCAAGCTCTACTCCGAGGATGAAGCAGAACAAGCCCGGCAGGACGCAGTCGACCTTCTAGAAGAGGAAAGATAGATGGCCATGATCAGATCGACTATCTATCAGCAAGACTTGCGTCGATTCATGCCAGAAACGTGAAGAGTCGAGCCTTCCAAGTAGGAGACTTGGTCCTCCGAGTGGATCAACAGAAACCGCACAAGCTCGCTCCTACTTGGGAAGGTCCCTTCATCGTCACCAAAGTTCTCCACAATGGAGCGTACCGTCTTTACAATGTCGATCACCAGATTGATGAGCCACGAGCCTGGAACGCGGAGCTGCTCCGCCCCTTTTACACTTAAGTACTCACTCGGGTGAGATGTAATAAAAAGTACCTTTGTAGTTTGTTTATTAAAGACAAGAGTGTTATAATTTTCCCAGTGATTGTTGTTGCTTTTGTTTACGTGAGAAATCCCCCAGTGGGTGGCTTAGGTGCGAATCCGTTTCGCCTAAGTTGGTAAAAAAAATCCCAGCCAAGTGACGAGCAAGCCTCTCACTCGGGGGCTTAGCAGCGGATCCGTTTCGCCTAAGTTTGAAAAATCCTACCGAGTGGAGATCAAACCTCCCACTCGGGGGCTTAGCCGCAATCCAGTACTCGCCTAAGTTTGAAAAATCCTACCGAGTGGAGAGCAAACCTCCCACTCGGGGGCTTAGCTGCAGTCCAGTACTCGCCTAAGTTTTAAAACTCCTACCGAGTGGAGAGCAAACCTCCCACTCGGGGGCTTAGCTGCAGTCCAGTACTCGCCTAAGTTTGAAAAATCCTACCGAGTGGAGAGCAAACCTCCCACTCGGGGGCTTAGCCGCAGTCCAGTACTCGCCTAAGTTTGAAAAATCCTACCGAGTGGTGAGCCTGCCTCTCACTCGAGGGCTTAGCTGCAGTCTAGTGCTCGCCTAAGTTGAAAAAATCCTACCGAGTGGAGAGCAAACCTCCCACTCGGGGGCTTAGCTGCAGTCCAGTGCTCGCCTAAGTTTAAAAAAATCCTACCGAGTGGTGAGCCTGCCTCTCACTCGGGGGCTTAGCTGCAGTCCAGTGCTTGCCTAAGTTTAAAAAATCCTACCGAGTGCTGAGCCTGCCTCTCACTCGGGGGCTTAGCTGCAGTCCAGTGCTCGCCTAAGTTTAAAAAATCCTACCGAGTGATGAGCATGCCTCTCACTCGGGGGCTTAGCTGCAGTCCAGTACTCACCTAAGTTTGAAAAATCCTACCGAGTGGTGAGCCTGCCTCTCACCCGGAGGCTTAGCTGCAGTCTAGTACTCGCTTAAGTTTAAAAAATCCAACCGAGTAGTGAGCCTGCCTCTCACTCGGAGGCTTAGCTGCCGTCCAGTACTCGCCTAAGTTTGAAAAATCCTACCGAGTGGAGAGCAAACCTTCCACTCGGGGGCTTAGCTGCAGTCCAGTACTCGCCTAAGTTTAAAAAATCCTACCGAGTGGTGAGCCTGCCTTCCTCTCGGAGGCTTAGTTGCAGTCCAGTACTCGCCTAAGTATGAAATCCATTTTGATCCGCAAGGATGATGAGGTGTGGGTCGACTGTCACCTTCTCCTTCAGAGCTACACCACAAATACAATGTGCGCTCTGCAAGGACGACGAGGTGCAGGTCGACTGTCACCTTCTCCTTCAGAGCTTCGCCACAAATTCAACGTGCGCTCTGCAAGGACGACAAGGTGTAGGTCGACTGTCGCCTTCTCCTTCAGAGCTACGCCACAAATACAATGTGCACTTTGTCCTGATCCGCAAGGACGCAGGTCGACTGCAACTTGTGCTTCATCCCCACCTGCAAGAGCGATGAGGTGCAGGTCGACTGGATTCTCCATCTCGGAGCTGCGTCACAAGTATTAAAAGTATATTCCGAGTGAAGAACAAAATTAGCTCGAAGGCAAATGCAAACATATTCAACGATAAACCAAGTTCAGATAATGTCTTACGGATTCAAAAGTGCTCAGGCATCAAGCCTGTCAAAGTTTAACCGGTTACAAAACCACTCGGCATTCCGAGGCAAATTTAAGATGATGCATAGAAGTTTTTCTTACTTCTCAGGTGGAGGACTAGAAGGCGCGACAAACTCGTCTAGGTCGATTCCATCAGCAATCCGAGTGGCAGCAGCAATAAAGGTCTCCATGAAAGATCGGAAGTCATGCTTCTTGGTATTGGCCACTTTGAGGGACGCCAGCTTGTCCTCTCGCACATCCTTGCAGTGAACACGGACCAGAGACAGAGCAACATCAGCACCACACCTGGCAGAAGACTTTTTCCATTCCTGCACTCGGCCTAGGACTTCATTCAGTCGAGTCATTAGGGAGTCAAGGTCGTTTTGGAGCGTCTCTCCAGGCCAGAGCATCGTGTCGATTCGTAACACCGTAACCTTCAATCGGGCAAGGTAGTCAACCACACCAGCAACACGAGACTCCAGTCGGAGCACGTTCATGGCAGCTTCGTCCTTCACAAGAGAGTTAACGGGGTCCAAGCCTGTCTCCACTCGTCTGGTCTCCTCCTCAAAGTTCCGGCAGAATTCTGCAAACACAACTCAAAGATTAACTAATGGATCTATGATAAGTTGATGATTACAAGTCAGTCGGGCAGGAGAGATTACCCTCAAGCATGATGAATAACTTCTTGGCGAGCCCTCCCAGATAAGCCTCCAGATCGTTCTTCTTCCCCACCAGTTCTCCAGCCTTGTCATTCAGAGCTATCTTGTCATTCTTCAGACGGCTGACATCCTTGTTGGCCGCGTCGAGAGCAACTTTCAGATTGGCGTTCTCCTCTTCAAGTTTTCTGACTGAAGCCAGCTTCTCTTCCGCAAGTTTCGTTTTATCCAAAGCCGCCTTCTGTGCCTCAGCAAGGTCGTGGTCCTTCTTCTTCAGAGCCTCCTTCATTTTATCAGCAAGATGACAACGAGGTCAGAATCAAGAATAGGCAGAAAGATAAAGACAGTTGTCAAGTTCTCACCAATCATACCTTTTGCCTCGTCCTTCGCCTTCTTAAAGTTCTCCTGAACAAGCTTCAAGTCACGGTCGAGCTGGATATGTTTGTTTTCCAACTCAGTATAGCGAGCCACAAGCTCACAAGATTTCTGTGAAAAATCAGTCGACAGACATCAAAGAGAGGTTGCTTCCGAGTGATTAAGAGAAAAATTGTAGCATTTCTAAGACTACAGCCGAATCAAAATATTCAACAGTAGTCTCGGGGACTACACCCAGTGGGTGCACTCAGCGTGCCCCCACTGGTTCTACCGACTTGGTTCGATCAGTCGACCGAAAGAGACATTGAGGTTATGATAGAAAATCATAGCTAACTGCCAACAGTCAGCCATGGTTTCATCATGATCTACCAAAAAACAGGTTCTTCAGACTACAGTCGACTGCCAGCAGTCCACCATAGTCTCGGGGACTACGCCCAGTGGGTGCACTCAGCGTGCCCCCACCGGTTCCAAGATTCCATTCGACATGGTCCGACGAGACCGAGTGAAGAAGTTAAAATGAAGAAATTCAAAATACTCAGACTACAGTCGACTGCCAGCAGTCCACCATAGTCTCGGGGACTACACCCAGTGGGTGCACTCAGCGTGCCCCCACCCATCCAAAAGTTCAATCGACACCCAGTGGGTGTACAGAAACAAAGATCTTTGAAAAGAAAGTCTTCAGATAGCATATCCTAACAGAACAAGCGGTGACCAACTAACCTAGACGTTGCTCTGAAGGGCTGAGCTGGCATCATAGGCCGCTTGGCTGGCTTCCCGGATCACTTTCACCTGCTCCATCATGATCCCCGCCTGGCGTATAGCCTCCTTAGCAGCACCCGCTTGGTCCTCTGGGACGTGGTGTGTAGCAAAGAGAGAGGGCGGGTCAGCAGTCCACGACGAAGGCCGGGCACTCGTCAGTGGCACAACAAAGGACACAGTGTTCCGAGTGATGTTGCCACCCTCTGGAACCAATGTCTCAGGCACTGATGCAGTCTGGGGAGTCTTGCCAGTCGACGCCTTTCTGTTCCTCCTCGACCTCAGTGGCGCCTCGTCCTCATCATCCAGGAGATCAATGACATGGGGAGGAACTACAAGAAAAATCCAAAGTTAAAATCGGAACTCCAATCGACCGAAAATAAAACCACAGAGAGAGTACCAAGGTTGGATGTTGCAGCATTTTCCATTTCCTGGTCTTTGTTCTTGGTGGAGGTCTCAGAGGTAGC
This sequence comes from Triticum aestivum, assembly GCF_018294505.1. Classification (NCBI taxonomy): domain Eukaryota; kingdom Viridiplantae; phylum Streptophyta; class Magnoliopsida; order Poales; family Poaceae; genus Triticum; species Triticum aestivum. The sequence goes on from NC_057801.1 coordinate 692,968,285, forward strand.
AGCGGTGCAGATTTCAGAAACCAGTCGGTTAGTCCATGAGTCGACCAAGAGCTCGTCCGTGCTAAACAAGGAAATATAAGTTTTGCTGTTACCCGGAGATAGTGGGAATGGCCATTCTCATCTTGGGCAGGGCCTTCGATGGCTTCGATGATGCCACTCGGGGATGCTTCGGCGCTTTTTCAGTCGGCGCAGGAGAAGTCGTCCGAGGGTGTTTCGTCGACTGCCCGACGGGCACATCGCTTTACCACGCTCGACCGCGGGGTCATGGGTGAGCTTGGATCGCCTTTCCGTGCAAGGAGGGTCGACTTCCTCCTCCTCTTCACCAGAGCCGTCATCATCTTCATCCCCCTCACCATCAGATTGCCACTCCTCCTGACTTTCGCCTCCACTCGCCTCCACCTCCTCGACCTGTTCTTGCGCCCCGTTGGGCATCGAGTACATTTCAGTAGTGTCCTAGAAGACAACAAACAAGACAAAAAGTCAGTCGACTGAATTCTAGCAAAACGGAATGAAGAAAACAAGATCACAGTCAGAGATACAGAATTGGACCTTGTCTGGCTCGTATGATTGGTTGAGTGGAGGAATCCTCCTGGCTCCACGAGGGTTGTCTTTATTCCCTGTGATGGCAGTCATCCACCCCTCCAGCGTGGCATCCTCGACCTCCTCTAGGTGGACCCGAGTGGTGTCTTCAGTGCCAGAATACATCCACATCGGATGGTCTCAATATTGAAGAGGCTGGATGCATCGTCGGAGGAAGACCTCCAGGAGATCCATGTCGGTCACCCCGTCACGGATGAGCTAGACTACACGCTCGACCAGCACTTTAACCTGCGCCTTCTCCTCCGGGATCACCTTCAAAGAAGAAGGCTTCCCCACTTGATCCATAGAAAAAGGAGGGAGTCCAGTCGACTGCCCTGGCGTCGGCTGGTCTTTGCAGTAAAACCAGGTCGACTGCCATCCACGAACCGAGTCAGGAAGGACCATGGCCGGAAAGGCACTTTTTCCCCTCATCTGAACTCCAAGACCCCCACACATATGAATCACTTGGGTTCTCTCATCACTCGGATTGTCCTTTTTCACCGTCTGTGAGCGACAGGTGAAAATGTGCTTGAAAAGATCCCAATGAGGCCGACAACCCAAGAAATTCTCGCACAACGACACGAAAGCAGCAAGATACACGATAGAGTTGGGTGTGAAATGGTGGAGTTGTGCCCCAAAGAAGTTTAGAAATCCCTGAAATAAAGGATGAGGTGGCAAAGAAAATCCACAGTCAACATGGGTGGCCAAGAGGACACACTCACCCTCCTGAGGATGCGGCTCCGACTCATTCCCCGGGAGCCGCGCTGATCCATGGGGGACCAGTCCTTCATTGGCCAGGTCGTCAAGATATTTCTAACGGATCGTCGAGCGGATCCAGTTGCCCTGGATCCAGCCTCGCGGTAGGCCGGACCTTGACCAAGAAACACCCTGACTGGTCGCCCTTCCCTTCACCTTCTCCGTCGCCTTCTTCGCCCGCTCCAAAGCCGCCGTCTTCTCCTTCACCATCATCGCCGGCGAAGTGTGCACGAAGCAGCAGCGCTGAGATGGAAGCGAACACGGCGGATAACTCTGGGGAAGAGGGAGAGGAAATGAGAGCGCACTGTTCAAAAATCCCCTTCCGGTGCCTTATATGAGGTTGCTTCCCAGTGACTGACTTGTAGGCCCAGGCGATCCTGTCAAATCCCGCAACAGTCGCGCGCGCGATACATGGCGAAAAAGGTGGCACGGAGATCGAGGAGTTCCTGCCTTATCACATCCGAGTATCGCGGCCTCCTCCGCCCCCCGCGCTCCCCGAAATTCGGATCCCGCTAAATCCGCGAACTGCAGAGCAACCCGTCAGACGGGAGATTTTCTTCGCTCGGTCGTCCGGAGGTCTCCAAGTACAGAAAGTTCACTCGACAGATACAAAGAATGGATCAAGGTGACTGAAAAGAAAGTTGGTGCCGTCACCTAAGTTCATTGATCCAGAACAAGACATATTCATAGCACAAAAGATGAATCGGAAGAGTTCTCAACTCCTTCCCCACTCAAACCTCGATCCATTCGGGGGCTAATGATGAAGCCATGTACCTAGGGAAGGGTAATGGACCTGTCCAAGATACCCTACCCAAGGACATCTCTAGAAGAAATCACCTTTCAGTCAACCTGGAAGGGTTCCACTCGACGGACTCGAAGATACTCGACCATGAAGCCAACCACTCGACCAACGGGAAACCTAAAGTCACTCTGCATGCAACGGTCTGTCATTAAGTAGCCTTTATGGTCATCATAGCACTTTATGTGGGGCGTACCAGTAACCCCCGGTCTTAATGTACTTTAAACCCCGCATAACTGAGGGCTGGAGGGGTCTGGCGAACTCTATATATGCCACCCCCCTCCTCAGTGTAAAGGGTTCGCACCCCTGTACCTCATACGCATATAATCCAGTCGTCCGCCTCCGGGCTCCGAGACATAGGGTTGTTACTTCCTCCGAGAAGGGCTTGAACTCGTAAAACCCTTGCGTATACAACTACTCCATAGATAGGATCTTGCCTCTCCATACCTACCCCCCTTTCTATTGTCAGACTTAAAACCACGACTCGTACTCGTCGTGATCCAAATCATCGGAGATCCTAGTGCCGAACGGACGGCACCTCCGCGTTCAACACACGTACAGCCCGGTGACGTCTCCCATGCCTTGATCCAGCAAGGAGAGAGGGAGAGGTTGAGGAAGACTCCATCCAACAGCAACACAACGGTGCGGTGGTGATGGAGGAGCATGGCAATCCTGCAGGGCTTCGCCAAGCATCGCGGGAGAGGAGAAGGGAGAGAGGTAGGGCTGCACCAGGGAGAGGTCAAACTCATCTGTTGGCAGCCCCAAAACCCTCAAGTATATATAGGGGGAGAGGGAGGGCTGCGCCCCCACCTAGGGGTCCACCCCTAGGGGCGGTGGCCAGCCCAAACCCATCTAGGGTGTGGCCAAGGGGGGGAGAGGGGAAACTTGCCACCCAAGTTAGGTGGGTGCGCCCCCTCCCCCAAACCCTAGGCGCCTTGGGCCCTTGTGGGGGGCGCACCAGCCCACCTGGGGCTGGTCCCCTCCCACACTTGGCCCATGCAGCCCTCCGGGGATGGTGGCCCCACTTGGTGGACCCCTGGGACCCTCCCGGTGGTCCGGTACGTTACCGATAAAACCCGAAACTTTTCCGGTGACCAAAACAGGACTTCCCATATATAAATCTTTACCTACGGACCATTCCGGAACTCCTCGTGATGTCTGATATCTCATCCGGGACTCCGAACAACATTCAGTAACCACATACAAACTTCCTTTATAACCCTAGCGGCATTGAACCTTAAGTGTGTAGACCCTACGGGTTCGGGAATCATGCAGACATGACCGAGACGTTCTCCGGTCAATAACCAACAGCGGGATCCGGATACCCATGTTGGCTCCCACATGTTCCACGATGATCTCATCGGATGAACCACGATGTCAAGGACTCAATCGATCCCGTATACAATTCCCTTTGTCTAGCGGTATTGTACTTGCCCAAGATTCGATCGTCGGTATGCCGATACCTTGTTCAATCTCGTTACCAGCAAGTCTCTTTACTCGTTCCGTAACACATCATCCCGTGATCAACCCCTTGGTCACATTGTGCACATTATGATGATGTCCTACCGAGTGGGCCCAGAGATACCTCTCCGTTAACCGGAGTGACAAATCCCAGTCTCGATTCGTGCCAACCCAACAGACACTTTCGGAGATACCTGTAGTGCACCTTTATAGCCACCCAGTTACGTTGTGACGTTTGGTACACCCAAAGCATTCCTACGGTATCCGGGAGTTGCACAATCTCATGGTCTAAGGAAATGATACTTGACATTAGAAAAGCTTTAGCATACGAACTACACGATCTTTGTGCTAGGCTTAGGATTGGGTCTTGTCCATCACATCATTCTCCTAATGATGTGATCCCGTTATCAACGACATCCAATGTCCATGGTCAGGAAACCGTAACCATCTATTGATCAACGAGCTAGTCAACTAGAGGCTTACTAGGGACATGGTGTTGTCTATGTACCCACACATGTATCTGAGTTTCCTATCAATACAATTATAGCATGGATAATAAACGATTATCATGAACAAGGAAATATAATAATAATAACTAATTTATTATTGCCTCTAGGGCATATTTCCAACAGTCTCCCACTTGCACTAGAGTCAATAATCTAGTTCACATCGCCATGTGATTAACACTGATAGGTCACATCGCCATGTGACCAACATCCAAAGAGTTTACTAGTGTCTAAACTAGTTCACATCACCATGTGATTAAGACTCAATGAGTTCTGGGGTTTGATCATGTTTTGCTTGTGAGAGAGGTTTTAGTCAACGGGTCTGCAACATTCAGATCCGTATGTACTTCGCAATTCTCTATGTCATATTGTAAATGCTGCTTCCACGCTCCACTTGAAGCTATTCCAAATGGTTGCTCCACTATACGTATCCGGTTTGCTACTCAGAGTCATTCGGATAGGTGTTAAAGCTTGCATCGACGTAACCCTTTACGCCGAACTCTTTATCACCTCCATAATCGAGAAACATGTCCTTTATTTACTCCAAGGACAATTTTGACCGCTGTCCAATGATCTATTCCTGGATCATTCTTGTACCCCTTGACTGACTCATGGCAAGGCACACTTCCGGTGCGGTACACAGCATAGCATACTATAGAGCCTACGTCTGAAGCATAGGGGACGACCTTCGTCCTTTCTCTCTCTTCTGCCGTGGTCGAGCTTTAACTCTTAACTTCATACCTTACAACTCAGGCAAGAACTCCTTCTTTGACTGATCCATCTTGAACACCTTCAAGATCATGTCAAGGTATGTGCTCATTTGAAAGTACCATTTAGCGTTTTTGATCTATCCTCATAGATCTTGATGCTCAATGTTCAAGTAGCTTAATCCAGGGTTTCCATTGAAAAACACTTTTCAAATAACCCTATATGCTTTCCAGAAATTCTACATCATTTCTGATCAACAATATGTCAACAACATATACTCATCAGAAATTCTATAGCGCTCCCACTCACTTCTTTGGAAATACAAGTTTCTCATAAACTTTGTATAAACCCAAAATCTTTGATCATCTCATCAAAGCGTACATTCCAACTCCGAGATGCTTACTCCAGTCCTTAGAAGGATTGCTGGAGTTTTGCATATTCGTTAGCATTCTTCAGGATTGACAAAACCTTCTGGTTGTATCACATACAACCTTTCCTCAAGAAAACTGTCGAGGAAACAATGTTTTGACATTCTATCTGCAAGATTTCATAAATAATGCAGTAACTGCTAATCCATTTCCAACAGACTCTTAGCATCGCTACGAGTGAGAAAGCCTCACCGTAGTCAACTCCTTGAACTTGTCGGAAAACATCTTAACGACAAGTCGAGCTTTCTTAATGGTGATTCTTACCATCATTGTCTGTCTTCCTTTTAAAATCCATCTGTACCCAACGGCCTTACGACCATCAAGTATTTCTTCCAAAGTCATGGATCCTTTCTCGGATTTTATGGCCTCGAGCCATTCGTCGGAATCCGGGCCCACCATCGCTTCTCCATAGCTCGTAGGTTCATTGTTGTCTAGCAACATGACCTCTAAGACAGGATTGCGTACCACTCTGAAGTAGTACGCATCCTTGTCACCCTACGAGGTACGGTAGTGACTTGATCCGAAACTTCATGATCACTATCATAAGCTTCTACTTCAATTGGTGTAGGCGCCACAGGAACAACTTCCTGTGCCCTGCTACACACTAGTTGAAGTGACGGTTCAATAACCTCATCAAGTCTCCACCATCCTCCCACTCAATTCTTTCGAGAGAAACTTTTCCTCGAGAAAGGACCCGTTTCTAGAAACAATTACTTTTGCTTCCGGATCTGAGATAGGAGGTATACCCAACCATTTTGGGTATCCTATGAAGATGTATTTATCCGTTTTGGGTTCGAGCTTATCACGATGAAACTTTTTCACATAAGCGTCGCAGCCCCAAACTTTTAAGAAACGACAACTTAGGTTTCTCCAAACCATAGTTCAAACGGTGTCGTCTCAACGGAATTACGTGGTGCCCTATTAAAGTGAGTGCGGTTGTCTCTAATGCCTAACCCATGAACGATAGTGGTAATTCGATAAGAGACATCATGGTACGCACCATATCCAATAGGGTGCAACTATGATGTTCGGACACACCATCACACTATGGTGTTCCAGGCGGTATTAATTGTGAAACAATTTCCACAATGTCTTAATTGCGTGCCAAAGCTCGTAACTCAGATACTCATCTCTATGATCATATCATAGACATTTTATCCTCTTGTCACAATGATCTTCAACTTCACTCTGAAATTACTTGAACCATTCAATAATTCAGACTTGTGTTTCATCAAGTAAATATACTCAGTATCTACTTAAATCATCCGTGAAGTAAGAACATAACGATATTCACTGCATGCCTCAGCACTCATTGGACTGCACACATCAAAATGTGTTACTTCCAACAAGTTGCTATCTTGTTCCATCTTACTGAAAACGAGGCTTTTCAGTCATCTTGCCTATGTGGTATGATTTGCATATCTCAAGTGATTCAAAATCAAGTGAGTCCAAACGATCCATCTGCATGGAGTTTCTTCATGCGTATACACCAATAGACATGGTTTGCATGTCTCAAACTTTTCAAAAACGAGTGAGTCCAAAGATCCATCAACATGGAGCTTCTTCATGCGTTTTACACCAATATGACTTACATGGCAGTGCCACAAGTAAGTGGTACTATCATTACTATCTTATATCTTTTGGCATGAAAATGTGTATCACTACGATCGAGATTCAATAAACCATTCCTTTTAGGTGCAAGACCATTGAAGGTATTATTCAAATAAACAGAGTAACCATTATTCTCCTTAAATGAATAACCGTATTGCGATAGACATAATCCAATCATGTCTATGCTCAACGCAAACACCAAATAACAATTATTTAGGTTTAACACCAATCTCGATGGTAGAGGGAGCGTGCGATGCTTGATCACATCAACCTTGGAAACACTTCCAACACATATCGTCAGCTCACCTTTAGCTAGTCTCCGTTTATTCCGTAGCTTTTATTTCGAGTTACTAACACTTAGCAACCGAACCGGTATCTAATACCCTGGTGCTACTAGGAGTACTAGTAAAGTACACATTAACATAATGTATATCCAATATACTTCTATCGACCTTGCCAGCCTTCTTATCTACCAAGTATCTAGGGTAATTCTGCTCCAGTGGCTGTTCCCCTTATTACAGAAGCACTTAGTCTCGGGTTTGGGTTCAACCTTGGGTTTCTTCACTGGAGCAGCAACTGATTTGCCGTTTCATGAAGTGCCCCTTCTTGCCCTTGCCCTTCTTGAAACTAGTGGTTTCACTAACCATCAACAATTGATGCTCCTTCTTGATTTCTACTTTCGCGGTGTCAAACATCGTGAATATCTCAAGGATCATCATATCTATCCCTGATTTGTTATAGTTCATCACGAAGCTCTAGCAGCTTGGTGGCAATGACTTTGGAGAAACATCACTATCTCATCTGGAAGATCAACTCCCACTCGATTCAAGTGATTGTTGCACTCAGACAATCTGAGCACAAGCTCAACGATTGAGCTTTTCTCCCTTAGTTTGCAGGCTAAGAAAATCGTCGGAGGTCTTATACCTCTTGACGTGGGCACGAGCCTGAAATCCCAATTTCAGCCCTCGAAACATCTCATATGTTCCGCGACGTTTCGAAAACGTCTTTGGTGCCTCAACTCTAAACCGTTTAACTGAACTATCACGTAGTTATCAAAACGTGTATGTCCGATGTTTGCAACATCCACAGACGACGTTTTGGGGTTCTGCACACTGAGCGGTGCATTAAGGACATAAGCTTTCTACTGATCGCATAATCGCTACTGTCAACTTTCAACTATATTTTCTCTAGGAACATATTTAAAACGGTAGAACTAAAGCGCGAGCTATGACATAATTTGCAAAGGGCTTTTGACTATGTTCAGGATAATTAAGTTCATCTAATGAACTCCCACTCAGATAGACATCCCTCTAGTCATCTAAGTGATTACATGATCCGAGTCAACTAGGCCGTGTCCGATCATCACGTGAGACGGACTAGTCATCATCGGTGAACATCTTCATGTTGATCGTATCTACTATACGACTCATGCTCGACCTTTCGGTCTCTTGTGTTCCGAGGCCATGTCTGTACATGCTAGGCTCGTCAAGTTAACCTAAGTGTTTCGCGTGTGTAAATCTGGCTTACACCCGTTGTATGTGAACGTAAGAATCTATCACACCCGATCATCACGTGGTGCTTCGAAACGACGAACTTTCGCAATGGTGCACAGTTAGGGGGAACACTTTCTTGAAATTTTAATGAGGGATCATCTTATTTACTACCGTCGTTCTAAGCAAATAAGATGTATAAACATGATAAACATCACATGCAATCAAAATAGTGACATGATATGGCCAATATCATTTTGCTCCTTTTGATCTCCATCTTCGGGGCTCCATGATCATCATCGTCACCGGCATGACACCATGATCTCCATCATCGTGTCTCCATGAAGTTGTCTCGCCAACTTATTACTTCTACTACTATGGCTACCGGTTAGCAATAAAGTAAAGTAATTACATGGCGTTGTTCAATGACACGCAGGTCATACAATAAATAAAGACAACTCCTATGGCTCCTGCCGGTTGTCATACTCATCGACATGCAAGTCGTGATTCCTATTACAAGAACATGATCAATCTCATACATCACATATCATTCATCACATTCTTCTTGGCCATATCACATCACATAGCATACCCTGCAAAAACAAGTTAGACGTCCTCTAATTGTTGTTTGCATGTTTTACGTGGCTGCTATGGGTTTCTAGCAAGAACGTTTCTTACCTACGCAAAACCACAACGTGATATGCCAATTGCTATTTACCCTTCATAAGGACCCTTTTCATCGAATCCGTTCCGACTAAAGTGGGAGAGACTGGCACCCGCTAGCCACCTTATGCACCAAGTGCATGTCAGTCGGTGGAACCTGTCTCACGTAAGAGTACGTGTAAGGTCGGTCCGGGCCGCTTCATCCCACAATACCGTCGAAACAAGATTGGACTAGTAACGGTAAGCATATTGAACAAAATCAACGCCCACAACTACTTTGTGTTCTACTCGTGCAAAGAATCTACGCAATAGACCTAGCTCATGATGCCACTGTTGGGGAACGTAGCAGAAATTCAAAATTTTCCTACGTGTCACCAAGATCTATCTATGGAGAAACCAGCAACGAGGGGAAGGAGAGTGCATCTACATACCCTTGTAGATCGCTAAGCGGAAGCGTTCAAGAGAACGGGGTTGAAGGAGTCGTACTCGTCGTGATCCAAATCACCGGAGATCCTAGTGCCGAACGGACGGCACCTCCGCGTCTTGATCCAGCAAGGAGAGAGGGAGAGGTTGAGGAAGACTCCGTCCAGCAGCAGCACAACGGCGTGGTGGTGATGGAGGAGCGTGGCAATCCTGCAGGGCTTCGCCAAGCACCGCGGGAGAGGAGAAGGGAGAGAGGTAGGGCTGCGCCAGGGAGAGGTCAAACTCATCTGTTGGCAGCCCCAAAACCCTCAAGTATATATAGGGGGAGAGGGAGGGCTGCGCCCCCACCTAGGGTTCCACCCCTAGGGGCGGCGGCCAGCCCAAACCCATCTAGGGTGCGGCCAAGGGGGGGAGAGGGGAAACTTGCCCCCCAAGTTAGGTGGGTGCGCCCCCTCCCCCAAACCCTAGGCGCCTTGGGACCTTGTGGGGGGGCGCACCAGCCCACCTGGGGCTGGTCCCCTCCCACACTTGGCCCATGCAGCCCTCCGGGGATGGTGGCCCCACTTGGTGGACCCCCGGGACCCTCCCGGTGGTCCCGGTACGTTACCGATAAAACCCGAAACTTTTCCGGTGACCAAAACAGGACTTCCCATATATAAATCTTTACCTCCGGACCATTCCGGAACTCCTCGTGACGTCCGGGATCTCATCCGGGACTCCGAACAACATTCGGTAACCACATACAAACTTCCTTTATAACCCTAGCATCATCGAACCTTAAGTGTGTAGACCCTACGGGTTCGGGAATCATGCAGACATGACCGAGACGTTCTCCGGTCAATAACCAACAGCGGGATCTGGATACCCATGTTGGCTCCCACATGTTCCACGATGATCTCATCGGATGAACCACGATGTCAAGGACTCAATCGATCCCGTATACAATTCCCTTTGTCTAGCGGTATTGTACTTGCCCGAGATTCGATCGTCGGTATGCCGATACCTTGTTCAATCTCGTTACCGGCAAGTCTCTTTACTCGTTCCGTAACACATCATCCCGTGATCAACCCCTTGGTCACATTGTGCACATTATGATGATGTCCTACCGAGTGGGCCCAGAGATACCTCTCCGTTAACCGGAGTGACAAATCCCAGTCTCGATTCGTGCCAACCCAACAGACACTTTCGGAGATACCTGTAGTGCACCTTTATAGCCACCCAGTTACGTTGTGACGTTTGGTACACCCAAAGCATTCCTACGGTATCCGGGAGTTGCACAATCTCATGGTCTAAGGAAATGATACTTGACATTAGAAAAGCTTTAGCATACGAACTACACGATCTTTTGTGCTAGGCTTAGGATTGGGTCTTGTCCATCACATCATTCTCCTAATGATGTGATCCCGTTATCAACGACATCCAATGTCCATGGTCAGGAAACCGTAACCATCTATTGATCAACGAGCTCGTCAACTAGAGGCTTACTAGGGACATGGTGTTGTCTATGTACCCACACATGTATCTGAGTTTCCTATCAATACAATTATAGCATGGATAATAAACGATTATCATGAACAAGGAAATATAATAATAATAACTAATTTATTATTGCCTCTAGGGCATATTTCCAACACATGTAACTCATACGCATATAATCCAGTCGACCGCCTCCGGGCTCCGAGACGTAGGGCTGTTACTTCCTACGAGAAGGGCCTGAACTCGTAAAACCCTTGCGTATACAACTACTCCATAGCTAGGATCTTGCCTCTCCATACCTACCCCCCTTTCTACTATCAGACTTAGAACCACGACAACGAGGCCCCACCCTTCCGGCAAGGTGGGGGAGGATTTCCACTGCTCTGCCGAGGTGCCGCCTGCCAGCAACAAGACAGAGGACATCGCCGGCTCTGCCGAGGCCCCGCCCCGCTGCCAACGAGGTCGCGCCACACAGAAAACAAGGAAGAGTAGAACACGGTAGGTCGCCGCCGCTCAGATCCAAGTAAGGCCACCGCTGCTACCCTCTGGTTGAAGCCAAGCTAGGCGGGTTGACCATTGACGGCCGGTTAGCTTCTTGGCGGTGACATGGAGTCGGAGAGCTGCGCTGGAGAAGAACGCTGCCTCTACTTAACTACCGGTGCAGTTGGCTGACTGACACGTGGGCCCAATAGGCTACATGTCAGTTATGCAACTGCACCTGCAGTTAAGTCACTGAAGCTTCTGTTCGGCTCAGCGGGACACAGGTGGGTAGCTTCGGTTAATTAATTATACCTCCAGCGCACCCCTTTTTAGTTGAAGAATGTATGAAAAGTAATGAAATCCGGCATGTTTATATGAAATCCAGCCGTGTATGAATGAATTTATTTCGGTTAGTTCGAATTCCTGTATCACTGGCATTGGATGAACATGCAAAACAAAACATACTAGCATTATTCCCAGGGTGATCACCTCGTTTGCAGCAGTTTCACATGTACTCCCTCCGGTCCTTTCTAGTCTGCATACAAGTTTTGTCTGCAGTCAAAGTATCTCTACTTTGACCAATCTTATACAAAAAAGTATGCACTTTCACAATGTGCAAAGTAAAAAGGAACAGAAGGAGTACAAAGAGTTTGAGCAGCTTTTTAGCGTTTCTGTACATTGCAATCAAACACACAAGGCTGGCAATTCATAGAGAACATTCAAAACAATCGATGATTATACATCTCACCGACTCACATGTCAGAGGAAATATTTACTTCACAACTAAAGAATAAAGAAAAAATTGATCGATGCTGCTGACAGCAAAGCGCGTCCCATTCGAAAATATCAAATGCATGTCTGCTAAAATCAATGAGCAAAATTTGACAAGGTTGTCCCATTCCAAAATATCAAATGCCTACGATTGTGGAATGGGCAGGGTTTGCCATCAGTTTGGACATTGACATGGCACCTCATGCTAAATAAACCAGCTGTTCTTTTTGTGCAGTTCCACCAAAATCAACCAAATCCGCGCATAGCTTGTATGATTTCGCCCTTATATATTGCAATGCCTTGTACTTATTGGCACCTCCTTTCTTGTGGTGGAAATGAATGATTCAATGTATTCATGAACATTTTGTGCAGTTCCCATTGAAATCAAGCTGAGCACCCCTGTTTGCACAAATACAAAAAAGTGATTAGTATAAAGCAAATTGTACTATGAATTGACAGTTTCAACAGGCACCTACATGATCCATGTAGAGCACACTTTTAGAAAAATGGAACTCACCAGAAAGAATCCTAGAACAACATTGCACTCGCGCATCACAGCAAAAAATGGAGATTTGTCAGTCCTTCTCAGCTGAAGTTAGTTTGTTCTTGTGGGGAGTAATGTAACCATCCTTCAACTGCTCCTTCTGATGAGAAGATAGACAAGGCTTCTTCATCCTGGCATAATCGGAACTAGTCACTTCACGTACTCCATATTCTTCTTTAGAGGAAGATGATCCTGTTGTGCAAAGACAAGAGGACTACTAAATGCTAGCATCCCTGTTTGCTCAAAAAAAGGAAAGGAAATATTTAAAACAACACAGATGAAGCACTTCTCAAGGACAATACCACTTTTTCATGATAGTATCTAAACAGTAGCACAACATCAATAGAGATGACAAAGCTCAATCATATGGATGAAATCAGTGGGCGAGTACCAACCTTTGTCAGGAGGCTTATTGTGTAGAGCATACAGATGAAGCACTTCTCCGGAACCATCTGTTGCTATTTACGGTGGTGGCCACGCTTACTATATACTCCTCGATTATTTTAATGTTTCCAACATCTTCTTGTGCAGTTCCACTAAAATATATGGTATCTTCAAAGAAGATCCTTGTTTGCAAAAGTAGAGATAATTACGTATTACATTAAGAGTGGCATCAAATCAGTGGCAAAACAATTGCTCGTTCCAGCCATAGCAATAAATTAAGATGCAAAACTATATCATTACTTGTTCATCACAGTTCCAGTGCTTCATTATAGCACTGGGAGTTGATTTTTGTTTTTCTTCCGCTTGTTCTTCCCCTTCATCACTTGGTTCAATAACAGACAAGCTTAGCCTTCAATGTAAGATTTGGCATGTCAATTAGGGAGCACAAGTATAGTACTAAACTTAATTTTTGATGGAAGTGGCAAAATACAGGCCAACAGTTGTGAAATATCCTTATCTTACCTCAATGGGATATTACGGTGCACATACAGATTGGAAGTCTTGTCTCCATTTGTGCAGTTCACTAAAATCAAGCAACATTATCGTACAAGTAGCACAACATATGAAAGCACACTGCAGAATCATGTGAAAGAAGGCTAGTACTGACCTCTCATGATGCGGAATTCAAACAACTCACAAGAAGAAGATCTGAACCAAATTTGCCAACACGGATAGGAAGTAAGATCTCCTCTTGCGTAGTTCCACTAAGATCAAGCAATCAAGCAACGTTGTCGGTGTGACATTTTGGTTGAACTGCACAAAACACTCTTAAAACAAAAGTGTTTTGTGCAGTGCAACAAAAGGTCACAATGGCAACGAGGTGAAGTAGATAACCATGTTTACACAGAGGTGCAAAGGAAACAATTAGTGGTCAATAACGGTGGATGACAGAGAAGTCAACAAAAAGAAGCATCTACCTTATCTAAATGGGAAAGAAAGCAAGACAGTAGCATATCTCAAATGGTGGCATTGATTAATATTAACATAGAGATTATATTAACAATAAAATTTGCTAAACATGTAATTTGCTTTTAACTGTGGCATTGCATCAATTTTCCAGCGGCATTATTAAGGGTGTTTGTTTACAGGGACATTTTGGTGTAGGGACTAAAAAACTCCGTGTCAGTCCCATCTAAACCAAACAGGAGGGACTTTTAGGGACTAAAAGTGGGCATTTGGGACTAAAGAAAGAAGACCCCAAGGGAGTCTTTTTAGGACTTTTTCCAACAGTTGCCCCTGCCACGCATCGCACCTTGTCTCTATTAGTTCATTACTAGGGGTAACATGGTCTTTTAGCATGTCATTTAATAACCTCTAGTCCATGTTTAGTCCCTGGAACCAAGCAGGTAGGGACTAGGTTTTTTTAACCAAACAGGGCCTTAGATTAACAACAGCTAGTGAGTTGCACGGGACAGTGGACGCACCAGCACCATGTGCATCTACCGATGTACTGTGGTCATGCACAGTCTGTTGCAACAAAGAACAAACAACCAAGGAGCATATTTGTGTTGGTTCCAGTTTTGTTATCTTTAGACACCTTTCCCTATGTGAGTGCAGCAAATCTAGTCCTGCTCAAACTCTACAGCCTTGTCCCTTCCTTTTCTTTTTGAACTAGTACTTTCGCCCCTTCCTTTCCTCTTTGAACCATGTCCTAGATTTATGCGATACAACTTTCCCCACTACTTTCCCCCATTCCTTTCCTCTTTGAACCACGTCCTAGATTCATGCTATACAACTTTCCCCCTTCATTTCCTCTTTGAACCACGTCCTAGATTCATGCTATATACAACTTTTCCCACTACTTTCCCCCACTCCTTTCCTCTTTGAACCACGTCCTAGATTCATGGTATACATGCAGCTAGAGCAATGCATGTGGAGTAAGTAAATTATACCTTAAGGTTCTTGGGGTGTGGTTCAGTGGGCGACGGGACGGTGGCGAAGAAGAACGGGTCGGAGGCCCTCCCGCGCCGCCGCTAGGTGAAAGTGAACAGTTGTGCCGGTAGTGGATTCCCTCCCTCACCGACGGCGATAGCGTTAAGCCTTCTTCCCTTCCCGGCGGACGGATCCTGCCGGATCTTTGAGCAGCAGTGAGGGGAGAGAGAGGCCAATGAAGTTTTTTTTAGATCCGGAGAGGGCGAGAGAGAGTGAAGAGAGCAACTACAAGCGCTGAGGTTCCAGCGTGTATATATATACTGGAGAGAGAGCATGCAAACCCTAGAAAACAAGTGTCGAGGCTGCAACTTATATGTGATGAGGTGATTATACGGTCACTACGAGATCGTATAGCTCCGTATCCATCCATTTTGACCAGT
Organism: Triticum aestivum; assembly: GCF_018294505.1. NCBI lineage: Eukaryota > Viridiplantae > Streptophyta > Magnoliopsida > Poales > Poaceae > Triticum > Triticum aestivum. The sequence continues at coordinate 692,983,736 of NC_057801.1, forward strand.
TAAAGAATCCTCCTGGCACAAATTATGCTCAAGTGTAGTTATCAAACCCGAGACCTCAAGTTTGATGAGCGAACAGGCTAACCAGCTACACAACCCTCCCGTTATGTTCAACGAGAGGAAAATAACCTTTTATACATTCCTGCATTCGTGTGACAAGCATGCCATATTTTTTTTTGTGTGTGTGTGTGGGAGTCATTGGGATTTGAATCATAATCGTGTCATGTGGCTTTGGTGGTAAGACTATCCACAGTGGTGCATAAATAATGCAGCCTTAGTCACCTTACCTCTCTCCATGTAGTACGTTGGGTCCCACCAGTCAGAGGGTGAAACAAACAAATTAATAAGAAAAATTAAAAGCACCAGCGGTGTATCTTACCTCACACATCTCGCTACTACTCGGGAACACTGTCCAATTGATCCCTCTGTTCGCTACAACAACAACAACAACAACAACAAAGCCTTTAGTCCCAAACAAGTTGGGGTAGGCTAGAGGTGAAACCCATAAGATCTCGCAACCAACTCATGGGTCTGGCACATGGATAGCAAGCTTACACGCACCCCTGTCCATAGCTAGCTCTTTGTCGATACTCCAATCCTTCAGGTCTCTCTTAACGGACTCCTCCCATGTCAAAATCGGTCGACCCCGCCCTCTCTTGACATTCTCCGCACGCTTTAGCCGTCCGCTATGCACTGGAGCTTCTGGAGGCCTGCGCTGAATATGCCCAAACCATCTCAAACGATGTTGGACAAGCTTCTCCTCAATTGGTGCTACCCCAACTCTATCTCGTATATCATCATTCCGGACTCGATCCTTCCTCGTGTGGCCACACATCCATCTCAACATACGCATCTCCGCCACACCTAACTGTTGAACATGTCGCCTTTTAGTCGGCCAACACTCCGCGCCATACAACATTGCGGGTCGAACCGTTGTCCTGTAGAACTTGCCTTTTAGCTTTTGTGGCACTCTCTTGTCATAGAGAATGCCAGAAGCTTGGCGCCACTTCATCCATCCGGCTTTGATTCGATGGTTCACATCTTCATCAATACCCCCATCCTCCTGCAACATTGACCCCAAATACCGAAAGGTGTCCTTCCGAGGTACCACCTGGCCATCAAGGCTAACCTCCTCCTCCTCACAGCTAGTAGTACTGAAACCGCACATCATGTACTCGGTTTTAGTTCTACTAAGCCTAAACCCTTTCGATTCCAAGGTTTGTCTCCATAACTCTAACTTCCTATTTACCCCCGTCCGACTATCGTCAACTAGCACCACATCATCCGCAAAGAGCATACACCATGGGATATCTCCTTGTATACCCCTTGTGACCTCATCCATCACCAATGCAAAAAGATAAGGGCTCAAAGCTGACCCCTGATGCAGTCCTATCTTAATCGGGAAGTCATCGGTGTCGACATCACTTGTTCGAACACTTGTCACAATATTATTGTACATGTCCTTGATGAGGGTAATGTACTTTGTTGGGACTTTGTGTTTCTCCAAAGCCCACCACATGACATTCCGCGGTATCTTATCATAGGCCTTCTCCAAGTCAATGAACACCATATGCAAGTCCTTCTTATGCTCCCTATATCTCTTCATAAGTTGTCGTACCAAGAAAATGGCTTCCATGGTCGACCTCCCAGGCATGAAACCAAACTGATTTTTGGTCACGCTTGTCATTCTTCTTAAGCGGTGCTCAATGACTCTCTCCCATAGCTTCATTGTATGGCTCATCAGCTTAATTCCACGGTAATTAGTACAACTCTGAACATCCCCCTCGTTCTTGAAGATTGGTACTAATATACTCCGTCTCCATTCTTCTGGCATCTTGTTTGCCCAAAAAATGAGGTTGAAAAGCTTGGTTAGCCATACTATCGCTATGTCCCCGAGACCTTTCCACACCTCAATGGGGATACAATCAGGGCCCATCGCCTTGCCTCCTTTCATCCCTTTTAAAGCCTCCTTCACCTCAGACTCCTAGATGCGCCACACAAAACGCATGTTGGTCTCATCAAAGGAGTCATTCAGTTCAATGGTAGAACTCTCATTCTCCCCATTGAACAGCTTGTCGAAGTACTCCCGCCATCTATGCTTAATCTCTTTATCCTTCACCAAGAGTTGGCCTGCTCCGTCCTTGATGCATTTGACTTGGCCAATATCCCTCGTCTTCCTCTCCCGGATCTTAGCCATCTTATAGATGTCCCTTTCACCTTCCTTCGTGCCTAACCGTTGGTAGAGGTCCTCATATGCCCGACCCCTTGCTTCACCAGCAGCTCGCTTTGCGGCCTTCTTCGCCATCTTGTACTTCTCTATGTTGTCTGCACTCCTATCCAGGTATAGGCGTCTGAAGCAATCTTTCTTCTCTTTAAGCGCCTTCTGGACATCATCATTCCACCACCAGGTATCCTTATCTTCGCTTCTCCTTCCCCTAGACACTCCAAACTCCTCCGAGGCCACCTTACGAATGCAAGTCGCCATCTTCATCCACACATTGTCCGCATCCCCTCCTTCCTCCCAAGGGCCCTCCTTAAATACCCTCTCCTTGAACACCTGAGCTACCTCCCCCTTGAGCTTCCACCACTTCGTTCTAGCGACCTTGGCACGCTTATCCCGCTGGACACGAATCCAAAAGCGGAAGTTAGCAACCACCAGCTTATGCTGGGGTACAACACTCTCCCCAGGTATCACCTTACAGTCTAGGCACGCACGCCTATCTTCTCTTCTCGAGAGGATGAAATCAATCTGGCTAGAGTGTTGGCCACTACTAAAAGTCACCAGATGTGATTCTCTCTTTCTAAAGAGGGTGTTAGCTACAATCATGTTGTAGGCTAGAGCAAAGCTTAAGACATCTTTTCCTTCTTGATTCCTGATGCCATAGCCAAAGCCCCCATGCGCCCCTTCAAAACCTGTGTTAGATGTACCCACGTGGCCATTGAGGTCTCCTCCTATGAAGAGCTTCTCACCAATCGGTACACTCCTAACCATGTCTTCCAAGCCTTCCCATAACTCCCTCTTGGTGTTCTCATTGTGGCCTACTTGCGGGGCATATGCGCTGATAACATTGAGAACCAAGTCCTCAGCTACCAGCTTGACCAGGATAATCCGGTCCCCACGTCTCCTGACGTCTACCACTCCATACTTGAGGCTCTTGTTGATCAAGATGCCTACGCCATTTCTGTTTGCAGCCGTCCCCGTGTACCTCTGTTCGCTCATGTACTATTTTAAGTGAATCCTTATTATAACATGCACACAAATTTTGGGAACTTGTATTCGACTTAAGTCAGTGTGCCACTGTATCTCGTATACTTACTACTCCCTACGTCTAGGTGTAATAGTCACATTAGAAGGTGCAACGGGACCAAGGTACGTGCGTGTGTGTGTGTGTGATTAACAGCATGTGTGTGTTAGAGAGAGCGACAGATCGACCTACTCCTATAGAGAGATGGTGTGTAGTGTACGATTTTAGCCGCGAGAGTCGGTGCATCCTCTCGTTTCCGGGCGTGTCTGGTAGGGACATGTGGACAGCTGCCACGCCCGCTCCTGACTAGTCTGGCCCACTGCTGCATCTTGAGCTTGCGTTGGTTTTCCTTGAAGAGGAAAGGGTGATGCAGCAATAGTTGCGTAAGTATTTCCCTCAGTTTTTGAGAACCAAGGTATCAATCCAGTAGGAGGCTCCTCAAAAGTCCCACGCACCTACACAAACAAACCAAGAACTTGCAACCAACACAATAAAGGGGTTGTCAATCCTTTCACGGCCACTTGCGAAAGTGAGATCTGATATAGTATGATAAGATAAATATATTTTGGTATTTTATAATATAGATGCAAAAAGTAAAGATGCAAATTAAAGTAGATTGGAAGCAAATATGATAAGAGATAGACCCGGGGACCATAGGTTTCACTAGAGGCTTCTCTCAAGATAGCATAAGTATTACGGTGGGTGAACAAATTACTGTCGAACAATTGATAGAAAAGCGAATAGTTATGAGATTATCTAGGCATGATCATGTATATAGGCATCACGTCCACAACAAGTAGACCGACTCCTGCCTGCATCTACTACTATTACTCCACACATCGACCGACTCCTGCCTGCATCTAGAGTATTAAGTTCATAAAGAACAGAGTAACGCATTAAGCAAGATGACATGATGTAGAGGGATAAACTCATGCAATATGATATAAACCCCATCTTTTTATCCTCGATGGCAACAATACAATACGTGCCTTGCAACCCTTTCTGTCACTGGGTAAGGACACCGCAAGATTGAACCCAAAGCTAAACACTTCTCCCATGGCAAGAAAGATCAATCTAGTAGGCCAAACCAAACTGATAATTCGAGGAGACTTGCAAAGATAACTCAATCATACATAAAAGAATTCAGAGCAGATTCAAATATTATTCATAGATAAACTTGATCATAAACCCACAATTCATCGGATCTCGACAAACACACCGTAAAAAGAGATTACATCGAATAGATCTCCACAAGAGAGGGGGAGAACATTGTATTGAGATCCAAAAAGAGAGAAGAAGCCATCTAGCCAATAACTATGGACCCGAAGGTCTGTGGTAAAATACTCACAACTCATCAGAAGGGCTATGGTGTTGATGTAGAAGCCCTCCGTGGTCGATTCCCCCTCCGACAGAGCGTCGACAAAGGCTCCAAGATGGGATCTCGCAGATACATAAGGTTACGGCGGTGGAAATTGTGTTTCGGGTGCTCCCTGGATGTTTCCGGGGTATGTAGGCTTATATAGGAGGAAGAAGTACGCCGGTGCCGCCTGAGGGGCCCACGAGACAGGTGGCACGCCCTATTAGGGGGGCGCTCCCTACCCTCTCATGGCAGCCTCGGCTGCTCATTGACTTGCACTCCAAGTCCCCTGGATCACGTTCGTTCCAAAAATCACGCTTCCGAAGGTTTCATTCCATTTGGACTCCGTTTGATATTCCTTTCCTTCGAAATACTGAAATAGGCAAAAAAACAGCAATACGGGCTGGGCCACCGGTTAGTAGGTTAGTCCCAAAAATGATAATAATGTGTAAAATAAAGCCCATAAACATCCAAAAGGGGTATTATAATATCATGGAACAATAAAAAATTATAGATACGTTGGAGACGTATCACCCACCCAAAGCCCCTCCATCGCCCGCGCGCGCTTCCCGCCCGAAACGGTCTGCGCCGCTCCAAAGAATCAGTGCCGCATTCATGCCCAGGCAGAGCGGATGCGACCTCTCTCACTGGCGCAAGAGTGATGGTTGCTTCGTCCGTCCAACTTACTATTGGCTCTATGTGATTTGACGGCTCATTGGTCTTTATTACTGAGATGGTAGGACTGTTGGATGTCCCACGCTTTCGGCGAAAGGAGGTACTACTACTAGATTACAATGTTCTCCATTCTTACAGCGAAGGAGTGCAAGAGCAGTGAAAACATGAAGGCTCAGTGATTACATGGCCCACCTCACACTATCACCGTGCGACACCTAACTCTTTACATAGTACTTCCTCCATTCCTAAATATTACTAGATGAGTCCCCGCGCGTTGCCGCGGAACAGCCGTATATCTCTCTGCGCAAAATTATCGATTTCATAGAACTAAAAAAACTCTATAACCGCATGACAAATGTGGTAGCCAAACTAAATAAACTCCCATCATCATTTAGATCATCCCACGTAAGGAAAAAAGATCAGCCAACTCCTACTTCATAATGGGATTATATTTTTATTTTTGATATGTTAATGGTACTTAAAAGCTCACTTACATGCATGCTACTGGTGCATGCTTGCATACAGACATGTTGATGTGATTTAAAACCCACTCACATGCATGCCACGGTATTTCTGCATGCTTGCATGTGGCTTAGTGCGGAGCCTCTCAACGTCTAGATCAGACGGCTATTATGGACTGATTTCGTTCATCTAATGACAACATTAATTTTGATGATGTGGCTCAAGGAGAGGATAGAGAATTCCTAGTAGTGGGGGCTAGCTATTACTAGTAGATAAGTCTTTGTAGAGATTCCAGTGGGTGAACTACATACATAACACAATGAATGAATCTACACTTAAAATGCATCTATATACATCCGCATGTGGTTCATGGTGAAATCTCTACAAAGACTTATATTTAGGAACGGGGGAAGTACTAAAGTATAGTACGTACTGTAATTTATCAGCGAGATAAATTTGTACAATGCTATGAAGCTTCCATCTTCTGTTACATGTATTTTGCATCCAAGGTTACCCGTTGCAACATTTCATCAAATACAAAGGAGATTAACATGCATGCTATTGCATCTCAATGATTGACAGATCATAGCAAATATGTACTCCCTCCGTTCCAAAATAAGTGTCTCAACTTTGTGCAAACTTTAGTACAAAGTTGTACTACTACTAAAGTTGACACTTATTTTGGAACAGAGGCAGCTAAAGAAAAAAACGAGCCATGCAGTCCCTAGCCCTTGAACCGTGAACCCTGACCAGGTTTCAATTTGCTGGCAACGTTCGAGCTTCCTAATAAATGAAGTTTGCAACCTTTTGACCATCGGATCATTTTGTGCAGTTTCACCAAAATCGAGATGAGCATCCCTGTGGCAAAGAAATTGAAGAAGCATGATTAGAATAAGATTACTAGGACTAGTTGATGAGACATAAACTCATCACAAATACAGTATGTGGAAGCCAGTAGAGGTATGTGCGGGGTAAAGAAGTAGAGAAATATCCACAGGGAGTGATGTGGGCAGCTGGAGCAGTGGTGCAAGCCGGCTGTAAAGGGAGTTGTACCTGAGGGACGTAGCTCAACCTTGAGGAGGGCGACGGGAGGCGGCAACTGCCCACGTCGCGGCAGTGAGCAAGGGATGAAGGCAACCTCACCGGCTTTGTGAGAGAGAACGGCAGGGACCCCTGATCGGGACGTGCCGACAATGGGTTTTCACCGTCGGTGACGGCCACCGCATCTACACTAAGCATCCACCCCTTCCCCAAGCGGATGTGATCCGTCGGGGTGTTAGAGATGTGGCCACAGTTGTTTTGTGCGAGAGAGTGTGAAGAGAGCAACCCCAGCAAGCAACCATGTAGCCTGGCCCGTCCTGACTATGTATATAGTGGAGTGGTTTCCTTTTCTCTCCATATGAACCTATCATATTGCGTATGTGCCACTGAAGAAAAAAAACTTTATTTATAAATGACGAGGCACCTACTACTCGTTCTCCTATAACCTTGCGCTTGGCATCACCAAAATATTAACCTTGCAATTGGCTCTTCGCCTCTTCGGGAAGTCGAGCAATAATGGTAGTGCAGTATATATCGTTCTGGCTATATGAGACTGAATGAATTGCTGCACGTCCACCACGTGGGCGAGGGTCGAGGGGCGAGGGAGAGTGCTACATACGGAGCAAAATGAGTGAATCTACACTCTAAAGTACGTCTATATACATCAGTGTTTGGAGTATGTACTAGTAGTTCATATTGAAATATACTAAAGGACATATATATTCCAAACAATATGATATAATCTCTATAACCAAGGTAGTAGGGAAGAGGAGTAAATGGAGGGAGTAGTAAATTTTTCTCCTCATCCTGCGAGCCACCGCGCGCATGCAGGGGCGGACCCAGGACAAAAATGACCCGGGGTCCCATGTGTATCACATATATGCGGATATCAAGTCATAATATAGATAGAAGTAACACACTTAACAGTACGTACAATATACCTAGAATAGGATATGATGATGAATATGATTGCCAAAGGTCCAAAACAAAGAGTTCGCTCGAAATATTAGTTGATTGCTGGAAATTAAATAGTAAATGAGAATCAAAGTGTCCAAATTATGAATAAATATAACCGATGCTGAGAAAATGCAACACTAGATCTTGATTTCCTGCAAAGCAAAAAACAAAACCATTTAAAAAAACCACTTAGCACATATTAATTACAGTTGTGTAATAAGTAAGTTAAAACCATTACCTTTCGAAAATGGTTTCCTGCGTTCTTTCATGGCCTCAAAGCGATCAATTACTGCATCATTTGTAACCTTCCTCATTTCACTTTTCTCCACATAACAAATAAGGTTGTACTTCAAGGCATCATCGCCAAGACGATTGTGCAAATATGTCTTCACAATTCTCATAGCTGAAAAAGATCTCTCAATTGTAGCAGTGCCAACAAGCAATACTAGTGCTAGCTTCAAAAGTCGATAAACCAAGGGATATACAATGTTTCCTTGTCTCCACCATTTTTTGAGAGAGCTCACAAATATTACTTAAACCAGAGAAGCGATCATCTACTCGGACATCAGCAATGTAAAGATGAAGGTGATGTCTAAGGTCCCTAAGTTCTCCATCATCAAAATCTTCTGGATAAAGTTTGGCTAGACTCATCAAATGCTCTAAATTGAAATCACGAAATGATTCAATTGGACTCAAAGCCGCCGAGCAGACAAGTAGTTCAGAATTTTTCTCATTGAAGCGATTATCAAGTTCTTGAATTAGCCAATCAATGACATCATTAAAACAGTCCACTTCATAATGATGCCTATTAGTGATACCTGTTTTTTGTCGTGGCTTCTTTGGATTCACATATTGGTCTTCCATTTCCAACTTGGAAATGTCATGCTTGTCACAAAAGACATATGCTTCATGTAGGACAGAATCCCATCCATCTCTCCTTAGATCATTCAAAGAGGCTTTGGTTGAATTCACACAATTAATGGCATTCACAATGTCTTGATTCTTTCGTTGTAGAGCCAATGATAATGTGTTTGTGATTATCAATATGGTGGACATAAGCTGTAAGTAGAACACAAAATCAAAAGACTGGAAATAAACAAGAAGACCACATGCTTGCCTTCTATTTGTATCATCCCTGTCTTCCTCTTCCACATATTCTAGCACTTTGACAATTGTAGGGAACATATCAATCAAACTCTTAAGAGCCTTGTAGTGAGAACTCCATCGAGTGTCTCCAGGTCTTTGAAGAGCTAGTTCTTGATTTAATCTTGTCCCACTTTTCAATAGTCCACAACCTAAAGCTTCACACACTTGTTCTTTATATCTGTCTCGAATCGTGTCTTTTCTTTTTGATGATCCAGAGACAACATTCAACAAGACCGAGATCATATCAAAAAAATTGCCAATGCATTTATGCTTACGAACAACAGCCACAACAACTAACTGAAGCTGATGTGCAAAACAGTGAACATAATATGTTGTGGGGTTCTCTCTCATTATTAAGGATTGCAAGCCATTGAACTCACCTCTCATATTGCTAGCACCGTCATATCCTTGACCTCTAACTTGCTTGAAAGTTAATTTATATTCTGCAAATAAGTCATCAATGGCAGACTTGAGATACTTGGAGGTTGTCTCCTTCACATGAGTAAGGCCAACTAATGTATCTATATCACTTCCACATTTACCAACATACTGCAATACCACTGCCATTTGCTCTTTACCAGACACATCCCTCGACTCATCAACCAACAAAGAAAATACATCATTTCCAATTTCTTGAAGAACCGAATGTAATATTTCCTTTGCAAAACATTCAGCTATGTCCTTCTAAATCTTTGAAGAAGTCAACTGATTATTACCTGGAGCATTATGGGACACAACTTTTCTTACAGCTGGATTCTGCTCTGCTGTGTAAGCATGAAATTCCATGAAATTGCCTTTATTGAGAGACTCCTCGGACTCATCATGGCCACAGAAAGGCAACCCTTGCTTCGGTAACACTCTAGCAACATCAATTGAGGCATTTAGTCGAGTATAATAAGCAATCCTCTCAGCATTACTTTGGTTATTTAGAGCAACATAAATGTGTTCCTTTTGTTTCTGCAAAGCATCACAATCTCTTTTTGCTTGGTTGTGAGCACTATTGATGTCTCCTACATGCTCCTTTAATCTATATTTTTTATTCCAACTTGACCAACCATTTGCAACAAATGCATCATATCCAGCTTCTTTCTTCTTGCGTGGTCTAAACAAGAAACAACAAAAACAATATGCTTTGTGTTCGGACTCGCTCTACTCAAGCCAGCTCTCAAACTCATCGAACCATTCCCGAACGAACCTTCTATCTCTACCACTTATTTCTGTTACTTTAAAATCACCAGTACGAGGCTGACAAGGTCCATTGGTGAAATATTTCCTTCTTACCATATCTCTCAGATTCGGATGATACTCATCTATACTTCTCCTTTTACCTGGATCAAATTTAATTTCTTCTTCCCAATTGATCTCTTCTTCAACTTGAAATAAATTCCTTGTATTATTGGTAGAATTAGGTTCATGTGTGGAGGCATCATTCTATCCAGGTGGTGATGGCGGGGCTGGGCCATCAACCTGTTCATGTGGTGAGGGGACATCATTTTTTTCGACCGATAGTGGCGGGATCGAGGCATCATTCTGATTATGTTCGTGTGATGGGCCTTCATCTTGCACTATGGTTCTCCTCTTTTTTAGAGACCTTTCCATAAACTGAGCTTCTCCTGCAATTTGTAATTATTTAGATAATTAAGTTTTTTCACAAGAGGAAAAAAACTAAGAATCATGTGTATACATACATAACATGAATTGCAATTGCATAGCTGTAAAATAAAACTTACTTGACATGTTGCTGCCTTGCCGGTGCTTCTAGCCGTCCTAATCTCCTAGAATATTGCAGTATTCTTCTCCACTGATCCACTGACCACTACAATAGCTAATACAGTCAAAATTTCTAGTCTTACCGAATAGCCCTAATTTCCTAGGGTTAGACAAACAAATTAAGAATTAGAGTAGAATTTGGGAATTGAAATAGAGGCAGACACACACTGCGAATTGGGGTCTGATGCAACATACCTTCACTGATTGGGCAAATTGGGGGGATCTGGCAAAGTAGATGAACAGGCGAGGGGTCGAGGGCGACGAGGCGACGACGAAGCGCATCGGCCGAGCGGCGAGTAGATGAACAGGCAAGGCGATACGTGAATCCACGTACTATACGTATAGATGGATCGATGCCTGGGCCTGGATTTTCACCAGGGCGTGCTATGCTGCTACTCGGTCGGGCCTTGTTGGCTACTTGTGGCCGTTTTGTATGTACGGGGGTGTCCCATTAGAAAATTTAGGGGTGTCCAGGCCTTTGTGGGCTCTATATGTATAAGGTAAGGTAGGTTTTTACCCGGTGTCATGGGCTACCTGCTGGGTCAACGTGGGCCCGCCCCTGCGCGCATGGGCGAGGGAGCGGGCCTAAGGTGGAGCAAGCTTCACCTCATCCTACGAGCCACCGCGTCCGTGGGCGGGGGAGACAGCGTACTAAGAAAGCTTCTCCTTGTTCTGTGAGTTGACAGGACACATCAAAAGTACTCCAGTGTATAGAGCCTTGCCTCTAAGGTAGGCCCCACATGGTTCGCCTCTTTTTTTAATTTAACATAACGCGTCAAGTCGCAATTTGTTTGTTGACCCGTGGTAGACGATCCTCCCTCCACCAAGTGGACAACCAATACACGTGCCAAATTACCACATGGGCTGCCTTTTTCGTATAGAAATGAGCTCCACCATGTACCCGCATGGGTGTGGTTGGGAAAGAGACGGGAGTACGTGCGCCGTGCATGCACCTCTTCTCTTCGTGCACGTCCCCCACCTACGTGGGTGTGTGTGAGAGATACAAACCGCGTTCGTGAGTGTTTTTTGTTTTGGGGTGGGGGTGGGGTGGGGGTTCATTTCGTGAATTATTTGTGGGAATATGTGTCGATGACATCTCAAACAAAATTTTGCATGCAATGTGTGTGAAATGGAAGCCTATCCATATCATACATAGAGGGTCGGGCAATCCATAAGAAGAGAGGGAGGGGTCATAGCTATCGATAGAGTCGAAGAGAGGATCAAGTGGGTGGGTGCGAGATCGATGAAGAGAGTCATCGAAATTGTGTGTGTGTGCAAGTCAAAGATATAGGGCGACTGGCCTACCGGAACGTTAGAGGGCACATGTCAAGTTTGTGTGTGGCAGGGAGACATGACTAGAGCGCTCGATGTATCAGTGTGTGGGGGGGAGGGGGGAGGGGTAGGCAGAGGCCTAACTATATAGGTAGAACGACTCATATATGTGTTGAGAAGGAGAGACCCAGCTATGTCTTGAGGGAGATCGGTCGACATCCATACATAACTGAAGGACGAGAAATATGATGGGACACAGAGAGAGAGAGAGAGAGGAGAGAGAGGGAGGGAGGGAGAGGATTAGAGTGCTGGATGGGTGATGGAGTTGCTTCTCGGAGATGGTGGGAGAGGCCTACTAGACAAACTGAGGGTGGAACTACAATGTTATCAATAAGAGTGGGGATGTGTTTCTGTGTGTGCATGTGCGTGATAGATCTGTCAGGACGCATCCATGGATGATGAAGGGTAACCATGTGTTTGGTAAGCAAACCTAACTAGATCGGTAGATCAATTGTTGTTTGTCGGAGGAAGGGAGAGACACAACTAATGAGGTAAATCGATCGACGCGTGGGTAAAAACGAGTTATAAGGACCTAGCTAGCTATATGTATAGCGAGAGATCGGTCGGTGTACGTCCATTTGTTAGAGGCAAATAAGGCCCAGCGAGACGGATAGACAGAGAGAATGGAGCTAGGAGGTGGTGCGAGAGGCCCAACTACTAGCTAGATAGGGGGAGGAGTGTGCAGTTGTGAGATCGACGAAAAGAGGGGCGAGAGTTTACACGTGTGTGTGACCGTATGAGAGACACGAGGCAAGGACACATAAAGGAGGAGATTGAAGGTGTGTGTGTATGTTGTAGGCAGGCATCGCTGGAGAGGTTTATCGATCGGTGTGTGTCGGAAAGGAGTTGTGGAGACTCTGGGAGAACGACCTAAAGAAAAAAATGAATGTGCCCAGTGGATAGAATGTCGAGGGAGGGGGAGGGCGAGGAGGGTGTGTGCATGCACGAGAGAAAGTTAGTGGTAGCTACAATGGTTAGAGGATTGTGTGGGTGTAAGAGACTAACAAAGATCATAATTTGATATGAAAGTGGATTCATATATTTTAGTAGGAGATCATAGTGTTTTAAACATTGCATGCATGAATATAGCGGTGATACACGTGTTGTGCACATGTTATACCATAATGTGATAATGCATGGCGTTTGCAACTCACAGCTAAATGCCGAACAATCTAAACCATACTATACATCAAACAATCTCACATTTTACTTGAATTTGTGATAATGTGTGGCGTTTGCAGCTTACAACTAAATATCAAACAATCTAAACAATACTATATATCGAACATTCTCACATTTTATTTGAATTTGTGGTAATGTGTGGTGTTTGCAATGCACATCTAAATACTTGTAGGTGTAGGGGGCGGAGCACCATACATAATGTGATAAACACATTATACATCTGAGACATGGTTTAGATTATGAAGATCTAGCTAGAGCTAGAAATGTAATGTGATTTGAAATCAAAATAAAGTGGATTCAAAAAATCGACTTTGAGTTCATATAGTACACATAGTTCATATGTAACTCGAGACTAATCATGTGGTGTGCTGTGAAGATAATACACAAACGATGGTTTAACTTGACAATAATGATGATTGTAGATCTTATTAAAACAGAGAAATGAATTCAAATGCTTTGACTTCACAACAATCATTACTGTAGATCTTATTCAAATAGAGAAACAAATTCAAATTTAGTTCATATTGAAGCGGTAGTATATACGTTTGGAATGCACTAAAACGTTCATTTGAGTAGTAGGTTGCAAGCATTATACACGTAGCAAAATATTTTAATTGAACATAACATGAATTCAAAGTTTTGAATGACATTTGTAGTGCGCATTGATTTGGTACAGTACACATTAGGCTTGTCCGGAAATTTCAACCCGCGCCTTGTTAGCCCGAAATATTTAAGATATATCTTTGTCTCGTTGTGCTCCGACAACTCCCTCCATCTCAACCCGCGCCTTGCTATTCCGAAATTACAACACGCATGAAAACTCCCACCTCCTGTGAAATCCCGACACGTGAAATGCCAGTGGTACCCCTGAACCGAAAGAACCGCCTCAAATCGGTGGGGGTACTTTCATAACTTACCCCACATTTCGGACAAGCGTGTCCCTAAGCCATGGTTCCCCACTGCCATCCCATCCGCCCAACCATTCATACACCGAGGCCGCAAAAACCCGCGACGAAACCCCACACCCTGCTCTGTCCGCCACCCAGCCGGAGCCTCTTCCCCGACGACGTTGTCCACAACAACACCTCGACGTCCCTCATCCACCGTACCAGATGAGGATCCATCATCGATCTCGTTGTCCCGTCGGTTCAGCCACCCCGTCCTTTGCCTCCAAGGAGATGCCCTGACGTTCCCCTCGTCTTTTGCGCCACCTCCATTCCCACACCGCCATCTTCACCTGCACCACCGGAAGAGCATCATCATCACCGTTTCCTCGGATGAATCTACGGCCTAATTGGTGCCACCAAAGAGGTTGTACACTAATCGTCGAATTTTCTTCTTGATTCGATCTCACGGTGTTGTCGGCGCTCGGTCCTGAGCCAACACGGCGCGGCTCCATCCACGGCGGCATCGCCGGCCACTTCCTCCATGGCGTCGCTCCCTTAGCGGCGACATCCACATCAGTAGGAGCTGTTGCTGCTTTAGCTCTCGCTCGCGCTGCTGCTCTGCTCTTGCTCTCGGTCCCCTGCCTAGTCCGCTCTTGCTATTGCTCTTGCTCGCGCTGCTGCTCTCGCTCTTGCTCTTGCTTGTGATGCTGCTCTGATTTAGCTACACTTCAGTCGACTGAATCAACTTTTGGGTCAGTCGATTTTCAGGGGGGGCTCGCCAGGGTGAAGGAAGAACCAGCCACAGCGGGGAGAGGGGCTCGCCGGAGAGGTACCCCACTATCTATCTTAGGGTTCAGGGTGGGGGCGGTGGTCGCCCGCGGTGGCAGGGCGTTGGCGGGGCGGTGGCATGGGGATCGCCGGAGAAAAAGCTCGGCACGGGAGGGGGGCCTAGAGGGATGGCCAGGGCGGCGGCGGACCGGCTGTGGGGAGTGTTTTCAGGGCGGGCAGGGCGGCGCACCGCCGGCCGCGGGCGGCGGGGGGTTGCTGTTTGGCCGGTGGTGGCTGGCGGCTCAGGGGGGTGGAGGTTGAAGATGAACCGCAGGCCCTTGATTTCGTATCCAACGGCTGCAAAATCGACTGACCAGAGATGAAAAAGTCA
Source organism: Triticum aestivum (assembly GCF_018294505.1). Taxonomy (NCBI): domain Eukaryota; kingdom Viridiplantae; phylum Streptophyta; class Magnoliopsida; order Poales; family Poaceae; genus Triticum; species Triticum aestivum. The sequence goes on from NC_057801.1 coordinate 692,998,946, forward strand.
GTCGACCAATGTGTAGCCTCACCTTGCTAGTGCGTTCAGTTTCGACAGCAAAATTCAGTTTTGACAGCAAAGTTCAGTTTCGACAGTTAAGTTCAGTTTCAACAGTTAAGTTCAGTTTCTACAGTTAATTCAGTTTTGATAGTTAAGTTCAGAGATGAGCGGCTGATGTATTTTACATCTAGCACTTTGTGGTTATGTATTTTACGTCATGTATTGGAGATGTTATTAGAATTCCACTCAGGTTAAGGTTGTTCGTTGTCTCTCTTGTCCTGCTTCAGCCTCGGCATCGTACAACTCACGGGAGCTGCTCCAACGATGAAACCCTCCATCACAGCGGAGCAGTACCTCGGGCTCCATCTCCAGATGCCTAAGATCTTCCCCTCCTCCGACAGCAAAGTCAGCTGGAGCATCCTCACCGGCCAACCCAATCACGCTGAGATCGACATGGCTTCGCCAAAGAGGTTGTACACTTGTTGCATCTCTTTTTTACTCTACATGTTATATATATTGTCCACTGAGCACACGGATTTGTTCCTTTAGTGTCTCCTTGAAAGAAAAAACGTAGGAATTTTAATTTTCACTTGTCCTCCTTTTCAAATTCCTATTCATGAAGCACAAGACTAAGAGATAGTAGCATAATAGCATTATAACTGTACATTTTCTTGTGGTTTGACTTAATCTCACCATGCTTCTTTGCATCTTGTGATCTTCCAATTGTTGTGAATCAAACACCTAGATTGGCAGAAATCCTGTGTTTTTAAATTCTCTATTTTGCACGTGCATTCCTATCCTATTCCTGTCTATTTCCTATCCCTGCATTATTGGAATCCTCCAATTCAAACGAGCCCTTACAGAATTACTTCTCTTACAAATAGTTGTCAAAGAAAACCTTGCGTGGTTTGTCCCGCTCTTGCTGCACCGTCGTCCACCCCAGCTCAGCTGCTCCAACGACAGAAGGGTCCAGCACAGCAGGGATCCGGCCTCCAGACTGTCTTTCGCCACCTCAGATCTTCTTCCCCGCCGCCGGCAGCCATGAAAACTGCATTACCATCATCAACCGAGCAGATGACCTCGAGGACTACACAGGTCCGCAAGAGAGGTCGCACTCTTTTGTGTCTGCTTACGTTATGCATCGCTTAATATTACATGCTACTTTATCGTCCTGTTCACCGATTAGACTCTGAGTCAGCTCCAAACTAATGGTCAAACTTGAGTTTTTAAATGGTTGTTGGGTACATATCGGGGCCGCTATCAATAGTATCTATCTACTATCTGGTTAATCTCCGGTGTCTACTATGAGTTTCATGTTGGGTGGGAAACAAACAGTAAAGAAGCCATTATCTGTATTTCTTAACTGAAGTCATTATCTGCCTGCTATTATTGGTTTTGGGTCTACCCACAGGTTGCTACCATCACTCTGGTTTTCTGCATGCGCTCCTTACATAATCTCACTATGTTTTATTCCTATGCATGACAGTTATTGTAAACAATGGAACTGAACATGTAGAGCAAAAGAGACGAGCCTTGCGTGGCAATAAAATTTCATGCAGACGTCGCTCCATGGTAGGCGCAAAGGCAGCCCCCCCTCCACGCATTTCGGATTGTAATCGAGAGGAAGATATCTATTCTGAGGGGGATTCAGAAGGAGAAGACAACTCCTATTTACCCCCTGAGGTCTTCGCTCTAACTTGGCATGATGATGTTGGTTATATCATGCATATGGTGGCTTGCATTGCTTACTTTATACATCAAATATGTCATCTGCTTAGTTTAGACATCCTTTGTACGAATGCCATCTGTTTAGTTTATTCAGCATTTATGTGAATTATGCAACGCCATCTTGTTTAGCCAGGCATCATATATGTGAATTTTGCAATGCCATCCTGCTTAGCCAGTCATCTTATATGTAAATTATATCAGGCTATCCTTTTTATGTTACATATTACATTTGTCAACAATGTTAGTACATTCAACTGTTCTTCGTGTGCATCAGCCATTTGACACGATGATGGCAAATTCTGGAGTGAAAACAAGGTCTTCAAAGCACACTATGCTATCTGACGAAGCGCATATCTCGCTGGTTACGGATAGCTCCTCAGAGGAGGATTCAGAGACAGATGACCAGTCCTATTCCCCCCCCCTGAGGTGTATGCTCTAACTTGGCAGGGTTATGTTGCTCATATCATGCGTATGGTGTCTCGCATTGCTATGTCATTTGATTAGTTTAGACATGCTTTGTGTGAATGCCACTTGTTCAGTGTCTAATTACCATATATGTGAATTATGCATTGCCATGTTGTTGCAAGACATTATATATGTGAATTATACAATGCTATCTTGTTGCAAAGGCATTATATATGTGAATTATGCAATGCCATGTTGTTTAGCCAATCATCATGTATGTGAATTATATCATGCTATCATTTTTTTGTATTAAGTGTTCCATTTGTCGACAACGTTTGTATATTCAACTACTCTTCCTGTGCATCAGCCATTTGAAGCGGTAATGGAAGTATCTGGAGTGAAAACAAGGTATTCAGAGCAGACAATGCTACTTGCTAAAGTAGACATCTTGCTGGTTACAGAGAGCTCCTCATAGGAGGATTCAGATACTGATGACCAGTCCTATTCCCCCTTGAGGTCTATGCTCAAACTTGGCAGGGTTATATTACCCATGTCATGCATGTTGTCTTGCATTGCTTAGTTTTTACATCATATATGGATTGCCATCTGCTTACTTGCTTACTATATAAATCATATATTTGAATTATATCATGCCATCATGTTTACATAGTACATACACATCATCTATCTGAATTATGGCATGGCAACCCATTTAATAAAGACATCATATAGTTATATCATCTCATCCTGTTTAGTGTTTACAGTCATCATATTTTGAATTATGGCATTCTATCCGTGAATGTATGTGAATTATGGCATGCCAACCTATTTAATAAACACATTATATAGTTATGTCATGTCATCCTGTTTACATAGTCTCATGTTTTTGAACTATGTCTTTCCATCTTTTTTAGTTAGCCATCATAATGTGAAATTGTGTCATGCTATCATGTTTAGTTAGCCATCATATATGTGAAATTGTGTCATGCTATCATGTTTGGTTAGACAACATAAATATGAATTATTTCATGCCCTCTTTTATTCCCCACTATCCATTGCACCTATCTATCATACAATGTCTATACTTTCAATAACTTTTCTTGTTTATCAGCCATTTGAATTGGAAAGCGTGATGGCAGTATCTAAGGGAGTAACAACACGATCTTTAGAAAAGATAGTGCTACTAGTTGATGCAGATAGAACCACGGTTGGACTTGCCCAAGGACCAGATCCACCATACATAACCCAGACTCTCGCAGATTGTACCCCTACCCAGTTGGACAGAGAACCAGCTACACCCCTTCTAACCCCAACCCCGGCAGATAGTAACCCACTTCCAGTTGAAACAGCACCGTCTCCACCACAGAGCACCCAAACATGAGCAGTTAGTAAGGGAACTACAGTGCCCAAAGCACGAGGACCACCACTCCGAATCCCAACTCAATGCTTAAAGGAGAAGAAGATTTGGTCTCAGGTCAGGTTCTGTAGCTATGGTTCATACTCCTTTGCTCTTGCATTACTGTATTTACTCATACCAACTATTTTCAAATTTGAAGGATGGAATTGAAACTCCAATGGCGCAACAGGTATGTTTTAAACCTGTTTCTTTAACTGGTTTGCTGTTGTAACCTGCTCTATGTTGATTTCAGTTTCAATTGAATAAACAGTTATGTTCTCATCTCATGCACATTACAAGTGTTGTTATTGCTCTATAGTTACCCACACTTATATTCTTTCTATTCTACTTTGTCTTGAACAAATATTATTTGAACTATGTCTCTATCTTGATTTGGCAACAAAAACTAGAATGATATAGACCATAAAGTGACCATGGTACATAGATATATGTTTGTTTCATGTTGTTATCCTGTCCACTTTACTACTGAACTCATTTACCAAAATGAGTTTCATATACAACATGGTAAACATGTGATGTGTCTGCTTGTTTCTCTTTAAGAATGCGGACAAAATATTGGAGAACATTACCGCGTTATCCAATGGTAAAGGAAGTAATGCAGATAAGGTTCAAGATAGTGAGACATCCCTGTTGGTCTCCAAGAAAGCTGATAAAAACTATCTTGACGACAGTGAGAGAACCCAAAAGTCCTGTCTTGATGTAGTGTTCGAGTTACTGGCCACTACTGCTGGCACAAGCTCTTCGAACTCGCCGCCTGAATCAGTTCGTCTTCTTGAGTCTCAACTTCAGGAAGCTGAAGGACTGAGGAAGTCCCTGCATAATTCAGATGCATATTTCCTGGTGCAACAACAAGCGCTGGAGGATTTAAGCGCCAAACAAGAGAAAGTTAATAAGCTTGCTAAGCATCTTGCCAACATTATGGATACCCAGGATATTGTTTCTTGAGATCTTCTGAAGTGGTTTCAGTTCTAGATTTGTTTTGCCGTGACGTTTATTTGCGCTGGTCGCCAACTTTGACAACCAATGTATATGATATGCTGCTTTGTTCCCTATATTTGCACTGGTGGCGAACTTTGATGCCCAGTGGATGTAATATGTGTAATAGCTGTGATAGCCTAGCGTTAGTTGCTTGCTTATTTATTTCCTTGTTGTCTTGTTTATTTGTTTGCTTGTAGTCATTGCAGTTCTTTTCCGCGGTTTGCTAGTGGCTGCAATAACCTATTTTTTATAACTAGGCCACAATAACCATGGGCTAATATTTACTGTAGTGACACTGGGCCTCCTACTGGCCGTAGAAACAGTGGGCCTTCTACGGGCCATAGAAACAATGGGCCTTCTACAGGTCATAGAAACAATGGGCCTTCTGCGGGCCGTATCATCAATGGGCCTTATACGGGCCGTATGATCGATTGGCCAAATATGGGCCAAACAGACTGCATTATGGCCATAAACGGGCTAGAGTTGGAATCGTCCATTCATGGACCAACCATAATGGGCCATCATTAATAGGCCGTATTTGATGATGCTATGAAAACGGCCCAACATATTAACGGACCACAAACGGGCCAACTGTAACCACGGGCTGAATTTGGCCCACAAGCAGAAAATGACAGTAACGGGCCATAAGTAAACGAATGCTGGAAATGAGCCCAAGAATAAATGGGCTCTGAGAAGGCCGAAAGATAACATGGGATGGAAACGACCCAACGGAATAACGGGCCGTTAATGGATTTAAGGTGATACACTATTCATTACGGGCCAGTTTCACCATGAGCCATTAATGGGTGTAAAGTGATACACTGTTCATTACGGGCCAGTTTCACCACGGGCCGTTAATAGGCCAAGAGTTACAAAGGGCCTCATATGGGCCGAAAGACGTCATGGGCCAGAAGTGAAAACGGGCTGGAATCATATTGGATGGCCCAGATGACGCTACTGGGCCTAATTCGGATAGGGCGTAACGGGCCTTGGGTTAGCGGGCTGTAAATGGGCTATATGCGAACAGGCCGTTAACAGGCTTTCCATGGGTCGGGCCGCCACCTTTTGACCAAGTCAAACGGGCTGGCCTTTTCACAGGAATGGGCCTCTGTTGGGCCGTGCCACGTGTCGACGTATCATAGGCGCCTTCTGTCCAATGAGTGGATGACATCTGTCCCAACGATGAGCTGACACGTGTTTCCTCCAGCCAATGATGATTTTACACGTGGAAAATCCCCATTGGTCGGGGCTGTTAACGGGTTATCAGATCCAAAACCCGACCCGATAGCTTAACGGTGTTCCGTTACGGTGGATGCCACGTGTCGGTCACCCTTGACAAAAGCACTTCTGTGACGCGCGATTTATCGTCATGGAAGTGGACACTTCCGTGATGATAATTTTGGTAATGTCATGGAACACTTCTACGATAGCATAGGTATGACTATCTTGATTCTGTCATAAAATCGTCATGGATGTACATGCATGACAAAAAACACGACCTACTATGACAAACACGTATCATCACGGAAGTGTATTTTTTTGTAGTGATATTGGCTACAAATTACATCCCCAAACTGTTTGAAACTCCAACTACTAGCCATTGGCAACCGATAATCGAAACCTCCTTGAAATTTCTTCTTATTCTTTGCATTGAACATGTACCGGTCCCTTCTAATGTGCACCAAGAAAGCAAACCACAACTCCATCCTAACCGACGAAAAACAGAGATGCAATCAGCACACTAATCAGGCAAACCTACTCGAACCGACTGCTCAAATGCACAACTAAGCTCAATCTAAACATGAGGCGTGACTTACCCCTCGGGAGCCCAGTCATGGACGCGGCGGATCTCTGGCCCGATGCCTACCTCGCCAAATACTCTGGGGTCGCCTTTGCTCGCCATTTCGCCCTGGGGTTCTTCCTCCTTGTTCAAACAGCTCCACCAGCCCCCCACCTTTGAGCGCTCCGGCCGGGCGCATGGAAGGAGGCCGTGTTGGAGAATGTTGCAGAAAATTAAAAATTTTCCTACGGTTTCACTAAGATCCATCTATGAGTTCATCTAAGCAACGAGTCATGGGAGAGAGATTGCATCTACATACCACTTGTAGATCGCGTGCGGAAGCGTTCAAGAGAACGGTGATGATGGAGTCATACTCGCCGTGATTCAAATCACCGATGACCAAGTGCCGAACGGACACCACCTCCGCGTTCAACACACGTACGGAGCGGATGACGTCTCCTCCTTCTTGATCCAGCAAGGGGGAAGGAGAGGTTGATGATGATCCAGCAGCACAACAGCGTGGTGGTGGATGCAGCAGAACTCCGGCAGGGCTTCGCCAAGCTGCTGCGGGAGGAGGACGAGGTGTAGCAGGGGGAGGGAGGCGCCAAGACTTGGGTGCGGCTGCCCTCCCCCCTGCCCTCCTTTATATAGGCCCCCAAGGAGGGGGCGCCGGCCCTGGGAGATCAATCTCCCAAGGGGGGGCGGCGGCCAAGGGGGGTGGAGTGCCCCCCAAGGCAAGTGGTGCGCCCCCCCCCCCACCTAGGGTTTCCAACCCTAGGCGTAGGGGGGCCAAGGGGGGCGCACCAGACCACTAGGGGCTGGTTCCCCTCCCACTTCAGCCCACGGGGCCCTCCGGGAAAGGTGGACCCACCCGGTGGACCCCCGGGACCCTTCCGGTGGTCCCGGTACAATACCGGGTGACCCCGAAACTTTCCGGATGGCCGAAAAAACACTTCCTATATAGTTTTCTTTACCTCCGGACCATTCCGGAACTCCTTGTGACGTCTGGGATCTCATCCGGGACTCCGAACAACATTCGGTTTGCTGCATACTCATATTCATACAACCCTAGCGTCACCGAACCTTAAGTGTGTAGACCCTACGGGTTCGGGAGACATGTAGACATGACCGAGACGGCTCTCCGGTCAATAACCAACAGCGGGATCTGGATACCCATGTTGGCTCCCACATACTCCTCGATGATCTCATCGGATGAACCACGATGTCGAGGGTTCAAGCAACCCCGTATACTATTCCCTTTATCTGACGGTATGTTACTTGCCCGAGACTCGATCATCGGTATCCCAATACCTCGTTCAGTCTCGTTACCGGCAAGTCACTTTACTCGTACCGTAATGCATGATCCCGTGACCAGACACTTGGTCACTTTGAGCTCATTATGATGATGCACTACCGAGTGGGCCCAGTGATACCTCTCCGTCATACGGAGTGACAAATCCCAGTCTCGATCCATGTCAACCCAACAGACACTTTCGGAGATACCTGTAGTGCACCTTTATAGTCACCCAGTTACGTTGTGACGTTTGGTACACCCAAAGCACTCCTACGGTATCCGGGAGTTACACGATCTCATGGTCTAAGGAAGAGATACTTGACATTGGAAAAGCTCTAGCAAAACGAACTACACGATCTTGTGCTATGCTTAGGAATGGGTCTTGTCCATCACATCATTCTCCTAATGATGTGATCCCGTTGTCAACGACATCTAATGTCCATAATCAGGAAACCATGACTATCTGTTGACCAACGAGCTAGTCAACTAGAGGCTTACTAGGGACGTATTGTGGTCTATGTATTCACACGTGTATTACGATTTCCGGATAATACAATTATAGCATGAATAAAAGACAAATATCATGAACAAGGAAATATAATAATAATACTTTTATTATTGCCTCTAGGGCATATTTCCAACAGTCTCCCACTTGCACTAGAGTCAATAATCTAGTTACATTGTGATGAATCGAACACCCATAGAGTTCTGGTGTTGATCATGTTTTGCTCGCGAGAGAGGTTTAGTCAACGGATCTGCGACATTCAGATCCGTATGTACTTTGCAAATATCTATGTCTCCATTTTGAACATTTTCACGGATGGAGTTGAAGCTACGCTTGATGTGCCTGGTCTTCTTGTGAAACCTTGGTTCCTTGGCAAGGGCAATGGCTCCAGTGTTATCACAGAAGAGTTTGATCGGCCCCGACGCATTGGGTATGACTCCTAGGTTGGTGATGAATTCCTTCACCCAAATTGCTTCATGGCTACCTCCAGGCTGCCATGTATTCCGCTTCACATGTAGATCCCGCCACGACGCTCTGCTTGCAGCTGCACCAGCTTACTGCTCCACCATTCAACATATACACGTATCCGGTTTGTGACTTAGAGTCATCCAGATCTGTGTCGAAGCTAGCGTCGACGTAACCCTTTAGGGCGAGCTCTTCGTCACCTCCATAAACGAGAAACATGTCCTTTGTCCTTTTCAGGTACTTTAGGATATTCTTGACCACTGTCCAGTGTTCCTTGCCGGGATTACTTTGGTACCTTCCTACCAAACTTACGGCAAGGTTTACATCAGGTCTGGTACACATCATGGCATACATAATAGATCCTATGGCTGAAGCATAGGGGATGACACTCATATCTTCTTTATCTTTTGCCATGGTCGGGCATTGAGCCGAGCTCAATCTCACACCTTGCAATACAGGCAAGAACCCTTTCTTGGACTGATCCATTTTGAACTTCTTCAAAATCTTATCAAGGTATGTGCTTTGTGAAAGACCTATAGATCTTGATGCCTAATATGTAAGCAGCTTCTCCAAGGTCCTTCATTGAAAAACACTTATTCAAGTAGGCCTTAATGCTGTCCAAAAGTTCTATATCATTTCCCATCAAAAGTATGTCATCTACATATAATATGAGAAATGCTACAGAGCTCCCACTCACTTTCTTGTAAACGCAGGCTTCTCCATAAGTCTGCATAAACCCAAACGCTTTGATCATCTCATCAAAGCGAATGTTCCAACTCCGAGATGCTTGCACCAGCCCATAAATGGATCGCTGGAGCTTGCATACTTTGTTAGCATTCTTAGGATCGACAAAACCCTCCGGCTACATCATATACAGTTCTTCCTTAAGATGCCCGTTAAGGAATGCCGTTTTGACGTCCATCTGCCATATCTCATAATCATAGTATGCGGCAATTGCTAACATGATTCGGACGGACTTCAGCTTCGCTACGGGAGAGAAAGTCTCATCGTAGTCAACCCCTTGAACTTGTCGATAACCCTTAGCGACAAGTCGAGCTTTATAGATGGTAATATTACCATCCGCGTCCATCTTCTTCTTAAAGATCCATTTGTTTTCTATCGCTCGCCGATCATCGGGCAAGTCTGTCAAAGTCCATACTTTGTTTTCATACATGGATTCTATCTCGGATTGCATGGCTTCAAGCCATTTGTTGGAATCTGGGCCCGCCATCGCTTCTTCATAGTTCGAAGGTTCACCGTTGTCTAACAACATGATTTCCAGGACAGGGTTGCCATACCACTCTGGTGTGGAACGTGTCCTTGTGGACCTACGAAGTTCAGTAGCAACTTGATCAGAAGTACCTTGATCATCATCATTAATTTCCTCTCCAGTCGGTGTAGGCACCACAGGAACGTTTTCCTGAGCTGCACTACTTTCCAGTTCAAGAGGTAGTACTTCGTCGAGTTCTACTTTTCTCCCACTTACTCCTTTCGAGAGAAACTCCTTTTCCAGAAAGGATCCGTTCTTGGCAACAAAGATCTTACCCTCGGATCTTAAGTAGAAGGTATACCCAATGGTTTCCTTAGGGTATCCTATGAAGACGCATTTTTCCGACTTGGGTTCGAGCTTTTCAGGTTGAAGTTTCTTGACATAAGCATCGCATCCCCAAACTTTTAGAAACGACAGCTTAGGTTTCTTCCCAAACCATAATTCATACGGTGTCGTCTCAACGGATTTAGACGGTGCCCTATTTAAAGTGAATGTAGCTGTCTCTAGAGTGTATCCCCAAAATGATAGCGGTAAATCGGTAAGAGACATCATAGATCGCACCATATCCAATAGAGTGCGATTACGACGTTCGGACACACAGTTACGCTGAGGTGTTCCAGGCGGCGTGAGTTGTGAAATGATTCCACATTTTCTTAAGTGTGTACCAAATTCGTGACTTAAATATTCTCCTCCACGATCCGATCGTAAGAATTTTATCTTTCGGTCACGTTGATTCTCTACTTCATTCTGAAATTCCTTGAACTTTTCAAAGGTCTCAGACTTGTGTTTCATCAAGTAGACATACCCATATCTACTCAAGTCATCAGTGAGAGTGAGAACATAACGATATCCTCCGCGAGCCTCAACGCTCATTGGACCACACACATCAGTATGTATGATTTCCAATAAGTTGGTTGCTCGCTCCATTGTTCCGGAGAACGGAGTCTTGGTCATTTTGCCCATGAGGCATGGTTCGCATGTGTCAAATGATTCATAATCGAGAGACTCTAAAAGTCCATCAGCATGGAGCTTCTTCATGCGCTTGACACCAATGTGACCAAGGCGGCAGTGCCACAAGTATGTGGGACTATCGTTATCAACTTTACATCTTTTGGTATTCACGCTATGAATATGTGTAACATTACGTTCGAGATTCATTAAGAATAAACCATTGACCATCGGGGCATGACCATAAAACATATCTCTCATATAAATAGAACAACCATTATTCTCGGATTTAAATGAGTAGCCATCTCGTATCAAACGAGATCCAGATACAATGTTCATGCTCAAACTTGGCACTAAATAACAATTATTGAGGTTTAAAACTAATCCCGTAGGTAAATGTAGAGGTAGCGTGCCGACGGTGATCACATCGACCTTGGAACCATTCCCGACGCGCATCGTCACCTCGTCCTTCGCCAGTCTCCGCTTATTCCGCAGCTCCTGTTGTGAGTTACAAATGTGAGCAACGGCACCGGTATCAAATACCAGGAGTTACTACGAGTACTGGTAAGGTACACATCAATTACATGTATATCAAATATACCTTTAGTGTTGCCGGCCTTCTTGTCCGGTAAGTATTTGGGGCAGTTCCGCTTCCAGTGACCCTTCCCCTTGCAATAAAAGCACTCAGTCTCAGGCTTGGGTCCATTCTTTGACTTCTTCCCGGCAACTGGCTTACCGGACGCGGCAACATCTTTGCCGTCCTTCTTGAAGTTCTTCTTACCCTTGCCCTTCTTGAACTTAGTGGTCTTATTGACCATCAACACTTGATGTTCTTTCTTGATTTCAACCTTTGCTGACTTCAGCATTGAGAATACTTCAGGAATGGTCTTCACCATCCCCTGCATATTGTAGTTCAACACAAAGCTCTTGTAGCTCGGTGGGAGCGACTGAAGGATTCTGTCAATGACCGCCTCTTCCGGGATGTTGATCTCCAACTGGGACAGGCGGTTGTGCAACCCAGACATTTTGAGTATGTGCTCACTGACAGAACTGTTTTCCTCCATCTTACAACTATAGAACTTGTCGGAGACTTCATATCTCTCGACCCGGGCATGAGCTTGGAAAACCATTTTCAGCTCCTCGAACATCTCATATGCTCCGTGCTTCTCAAAACGCTTTTGGAGCCCCGGTTCTAAGCTGTAAAGCATGCCACGCTGAATGAGGGAGTAATCATCAGCACATGATTGCCAAGTGTTCATAACGTCTTGGTTCTCTGGGATGGGTGCTTCACCTAGCGGTGCATCTAGGACATAATCTTTCTTGGCTACTATGAGGATGATCCTCAGGTTCCGGACCCAGTCCGAATAGTTGCTGCCATCATCTTTCAGCTTGGTTTTCTCTAGGAACGCATTGAAGTTCATGTTGACATGAGTGTTGGCCATTTGATCTACAAGACATATTTTGCAAAGGTTTCAGACTAAGTTCATGATAATTATGTTCATCTAATCAAATTATTTAATGAACTCCCACTCATATTAGACATCCCTCTAGTCATCTAAGTGTTACACGATCCGAGTCGACTAGGCCGTGTCCGATCATCACGTGAGACGGACTAGTCATCATCGATGAACATCTCCATGTTGATCGTATCTTCCATACGACTCATGTTCGACCTTTCGGTCTCTGTGTTCCGAGGCCATGTCTGTACATGCTAGGCTCGTCAAGTTAACCCTAAGTGTTCTGCATGTGTAAATCTGTCTTACACCTGTTGTATGTGAACGTAAGGATCTATCACACCCGATCATCACGTGGTGCTTCGAAACGACGAACTTTAGCAACGGTGCACAGTTAGGGGGAACACTTTCTTGAAATTATTATAAGGGATCATCTTATTTACTATCGCTGTTCTAAGTAAACAAGATGCATCACATGCAATTATATAGTAGTGACATGATATGGCCAATATCATATAGCTCCTTCGATCTCCATCTTCGGGGCTCCATGATCATCTTCGTCACCGGCATGACACCATGATCTCCATCATCATGATCTCCATCATTGTGTCTTCATGAAGTTGTCACGCCAACGACTACTTCTACTTCTATGGCTAACGCGTTTAGCAATAAAGTAAAGTAATTTACATGGCGTTCTTCAATGACACGCAGGTCATACAAAAAATAAAGACAACTCCTATGGCTCACGCCAACTCGCATGGAAGGAGGCCGTGTTGGAGAATGTTGCAGAAAATTAAAAATTTTCCTACGGTTTCACCAAGATCCATCTATGAGTTCATCTAAGCAACGAGTCATGGGAGAGAGATTGCATCTACATACCACTTGTAGATCGCGTGCGGAAGCGTTCAAGAGAACGATGATGATGGAGTCGTACTCGCCGTGATTCAAATCACCGATGACCAAGTGCCGAACGGACAGCACCTCCACGTTCAACACACGTACGGAGCGGATGACGTCTCCTCCTTCTTGATCCAGCAAGGGGGAAGGATAGGTTGATGATGATCCAGCAGCACAACGGTGTGGTGGTGGATGCAGCAGAACTCCGGCAGGGCTTCGCCAAGCTGCTGCAGGAGGAGGACGAGGTGTAGCAGGGGGAGGGAGGCGCCAAGACTTGGGTGCGGCTGCCCTCCCTCCTGCCCTCCTTTATATAGGCCCCCAAGGGGGGGCGCCGGCCCTAGGAGATCAATCTCCCAAGGGGGGGGGGCGGCGGCCAAGGGGGGTGGAGTGCCCCCCAAGGCAAGTGGTGCGCCCCCCCCCCACACCTAGGGTTTCCAACCCTAGGCGTAGGGGGGCCCAAGGGGGGCGCACCAGCCCACTAGGGGCTGGTTCCCCTCCCACTTCAGCCCACGGGGCCCTCCGGGATAGGTGGCCCCACCCAGTGGACCCCCGGGACCCTTCCGGTGGTCCCGATACAATACCGGGTGACCCCGAAACTTTCCCGATGGCCGAAACAGCACTTCCTATATAGTTTTCTTTACCTCCGGACCATTTCGGAACTCCTCGTGACATCCGGGATCTCATCCGGGACTCCGAACAACATTCGGTTTGCTGCATACTCATATTCATACAACCCTAGCGTCACCGAACCTTAAGTGTGTAGACCCTACGGGTTCGGGAGACATGTAGACATGACCGAGACGGCTCTCCGGTCAATAACCAACAGCGGGATCTGGATACCCATGTTGGCTTCCACATACTCCTCGATGATCTCATCGGATGAACAACGATGTCGAGGGTTCAAGCAACCCCGTATACTATTCCCTTTGTTTAACGGTATGTTACTTGCCCGAGACTCGATCGTCAGTATCCGAATACCTCGTTCAGTCTCGTTATCGGCAAGTCACTTTACTCGTACCGTAATGCATGATCCCGTGACCAGACACTTGGTCACTTTGAGCTCATTATGATGATGCACTACCGAGTGGGCCCAGTGATACCTCTCCGTCATACGGAGTGACAAATCCCAGTCTCGATCCGTGTCAACCCAACAGACACTTTTGGAGATACCTGTGTGCACCTTTATAGTCACCCAGTTACGTTGTGACATTTGGTACACCCAAAGCACTCCTACGGTATCCGGGAGTTACACAATCTCATGGTCTAAGGAAGAGATACTTGACATTGGAAAAGCTCTAGCAAAACGAACTACACGATCTTGTGCTATGCTTAGGAATGGGTCTTGTCCATCACATCATTCTCCTAATGATGTGATCCCGTTGTCAACGACATCTAATGTCCATAGTCAGGAAACCATGACTATCTATTGACCAATGAGCTAGTCAACTAGAGGCTTACTAGGGACATATTGTGCTCTATGTATTCACACGTGTATTACGATTTCCGGATAATACAATTATAGCATGAATAAAAGACAATTATCATGAACAAGGAAATATAATAATAATACTTTTATTATTGCCTCTAGGGCATATTTTCAACAGGCCGCGCCGTGGGTCAATCAGGTGGCGGGAGCCCCACCCGTGGCGTCGCAGGAAGGTGGCGGGCGGAGCAGGCAGCGGTGGAGTGTCGGCATAGGACGGTAGCGGCGGAGCAGGCCGTGCAGCTGGTGGTGGGGCACGTGTTTGCTGCGGCGCAGGTGGCGGCGGCGGCGCAGGACGGCCGACCAGCTAATGGGCAGAGCGGGCATCGATTTGGCCGGCTAGAACCCTACGAATGGTTTGGGGATTTTGTTGCACGGGTCCACATGTCAGCTTCGGACCCACATCCACGTGGTCCCACGTGTAAGCTCTGGACCCACAACCACTAACGCCGGCGGACGGAATGGACTAAAATCTGGCCATTTGGCCTCGTCATAGTAGCTGCGCATGGACTAGGGGCAAAACTGAGCACAATTCGTACCTGAGGGCAAAATTGAGCACATGGACACCACTGAGGGCAAAAGGATAATTAACCCTAGCAAATATTGACGAGTATACAAAATCAAACACGATAAATCATTTGTATTTTCCAATTTCTATTCTCGTATTATTCATGTTTCGTATCTTATAGTATACCTAAGTAGTTGATCCTCACTGAGCTCTTTTTTATCTCAATATGCACACATGTCATATCATCAAAGGCCCATCTCAACATACATGTGAAAAGTCTTTTCATTATTAGTGATCCCACTACTTCTCTCAATATGCACACATTCCACTTCATCGCACATGCCAACTCATCAAAGGGCCACTACAAACATGCATGGAAGATGTTTCCATCATTATGCTACTTATATTGAATAAAATACCTACACAAATAATCAAATACAATATATAATATGTATTTTAATATTTAGTTTATATATTATAGATCCGAATATTCATGTTAATACAATCCAATGTCATTGAAATATGTTGTTGACAATATCCTCAACAACACACGGGGTACCATCTATTATAAATTATCTTTAAAGTCGAACAGTGCAATGTTTGACAAAGTTTATAACAAACAGAGGCAAAAAACTACAATAAAAATGGCATCACAAAATACACTAATAAAGTATATGTTTATATTACATATATTTAGTAGTATAGTGAAATTTTATATTATGTATATTTAGTAAAAAAATAGCTTGTAGTATTATGGTATTGGTTGTTTTTCTAACAAGCTTAGTCAAACTTTGAGCCATTTTACTTCAAACAAAATTTGATGGTCCCCATTGGGGAGACGGAGGGAGTAACAAGCATAGAGCTTTGTCAGCACCATTTGCATAGTTTTGACAGGATATGTTCGGTTTAATTAGTGGGATGAAAGAGGAATAGTGTTGAAACAACCCAATCAAGCAAAAAAATCTAGATTATGAAAGTAAACGAAGCATTATAGGCAGCCGAGGATCTGAGGGGAGCGGTTGAGCTAGATAAATACTTGCGAGGGTGGGGGGGGGCATAAAGGAAATATGAGGATCTGACGGGGAAGATGCATTTTCCAATTTAAGCCACCTTAATATATTTAACATTTGCATTTGTTTCCAAATCTCGGGGAGGGGGGCAGTGCCCACCTTGGCATGCACACAACTTCGCCAGTGAGGACGATTGGGGATTGCTCGTGACCTAGTCAACTTTCCTTCGCTTCAGATGCTTTGAACAATGGAAAGGGCATGCATGCATGGACAATGTGCATAATGTCATATCGAGGCTCGTTGATTGGACTTAGCTTCACCTTTGAACATTTCTGGCCTCAAGTATTGACACGGTTGCCCAAGGACAATCGGTCAAAATATGATGTGACATGGGTCGGCATGTTGTGTTATTTTGTGGCATACATGTTCTGTTTCGGTATGATGATCGAAGCCGTGTTTCGAAAACTTTTACTGTGACACATTTTTTCAAGAAAACCGGCTATAAGCCACAAATAAAACGTTCAAATTAACCTGCAACACCAACTATGTGTTTGTCCCCCACAAGCCTCCGCCATGACTAGAAACACCTCCTGAAGCGGGACCACTGATGTTGGTCGTCCTTGTCCTTTTCCAGCCTATGTACCCACCGGGATGTCGTTAGAACTCTCATCGTCGTGGTCACTATACGACACAAAGGAGTGCGAGAGCGAGTTTCTCTTGTCCCATTACTAGTTTTGTTGTTATGTTAACTTAGTAGTTTTGTTGCATGCCTCTAAGTTTATCTAGTTCTACAAGTAGATTTTTCTAGAACTGCTATATTTGTATCATGTTATTCTTCTATTTTACTATTTATAAAGGATTCATTAAAATCTCTCATTCACCAACACCCCTTCGGTCGATAATTTTGATCCTACACTTTGCGATGTGGGTTTGGTCGGCGGTCATTTGCACGAAGTTGGAGTTGCTTGCTCGGGGAGAAGTGTTGACGATGACATCAATGTGCAACCTCAACGAGACTTTCATAGTGGTGTGTGTATTGTATTTTAAGTATGCCTAATCAGCGGGTTGTGACAATTTTCACCCGGCTTTTGTTAAGTAACCAGGCAACTATCTTTTTTCTTAACTAATAGATGAGGCAAAAATTTATTGCCATTTCCAAAAAATTAAAACTAACATGATACAAGCGTCTCACTCATAAAAAAGTATTATGATACCAACACCTATAACCTGCACAAGTTTGCATAGGCTCCATGAAAGCACATTCCAAGTAACCAAGTTCAATATAGCTATGCAGACCTTCCGCCCAATGAAAGCATACTCACAATGCCATAATTTACGCAACCGACTCAAAAAAAACAATGGCACACTTCAAGAACTAAAAAATAAAACTTCCCACACATGAAAGTTAAAAAAACTAGTAAAATGCCTATCCACATCTATATATGATGATTAAAAAAGCATAACCCAGTAGAAATCCAGCGAAGCTAAAAAATATTTGTTGAACACGACCAACAAGATGGACTCAAAGGCATTGCTCCAATTACCAAGGGGGCTATGGCGGAGATATCGACATCGATGAAAAACGGTAATCCCACATATTTTGATGATGCGCCCCATCTTTAGTGTGTGGGGATTTACTTCCATCGCGTCATTTCAAAGATAAAAACATGATGAATAGACTGAGTGTGTGTTGCAAGTAACATATCCACACTAGCATTGCCCCGTTTAATTTCTATCGGAGAAGTGTGTGCTTTACATATAAATTTCAAGAAAAAGTGCTCCTGCCATGCATGTTGGATACAACATAAGCCCTACTTTCGCGCTTATGAACGATAGCCTCAAATTGCAAAATCTCCTAGCTACATGATGCGCCATCTAGAACACACATGCATATACATAAATTTAGTTGTAGAGCTGTTCGTTAGATACTCCCTCCGAAAATACTTGTCAGAGAAATGGATACATTTATCTCGCAAAAAAAAGGATAAAATTCTGAATGGAGAGAGTAACAATGATTTTACACAAATACTATATGTAAGCACCGTTTCACATTTTTAGTGCTTTGTTGACACGGAAGGCATAAACACAGAAAACTCGTACAAAAATCATGTTCGGTCGAATATGGGTGCTCACGAAACCGACAGATCCAGTTACCCAGGTAACTGAAACTAGCAGGACTAGTCGAGCGAGCATTTGTTTTCATCGGACAGCTTTACAAATATCACTAGCGGCCAGTTCAGCTGGATTGTCATTGGATTATCTATCGTGCATGTGTCGTTCTGCCAAAGTCGTCCATGAAGTATTCCCTCCGTTTTCAAATACTTATAATTTTTTTTAGAGATTTCAATAAGGGGCTACATATGAAGAAAAATGAATGAATCTATGTTCTAAAATATGTCTATATACATCTGTACCTGATAGTCTATTTAATAAAAACTCTAAAAAAAAGAAAGAGAGTACTCCCTCCGTCCAGAAATACTTGTCCTAAAAATGGAGAAAATGAAGTACTTCCGTTTGAACCCAGACCGGGAAGATGAAATGTAGGGGCATCTTTTCCAGTTCGATCACAGTTCCGTTGCACCAATCACAGACCACGCGCTCAGGTTTCGGAATCTCAGCAGCTCTACTGGCTTTCGGCCACCACGGAACGGCAGAGAGCAGAGCAGCGACAGCGGGCCGGACGAGGGCGGGCCCGCGCCGCAGCCACCGCCCCCACATGCCGCTCCCCGTTCAGTCGTTCACTCTCCAGCGCCTTCCTCCCTCCCCGTTCTCCCCTCCACTCTCTGTCTCCCACGCCTCTTATCGCTTCCGAGCTCTCATGGCCGCACACACCGCGCGCTAAGCAAGCCTGACAGCCCGACCCCATGAGGCAGCCGCACCTCCTCTCGCCGCAGCGGCTCTCCCCCTCGCCCGTCCTCTCCCCCCACTTCTCGCCGCCCTGCGCGGCGCAGGGCGGCTCGCCGTGGCGGTGGCGCCACCGCCGGGCCTTCCACCCGCCGCTCTCCTCGCTGCGGGAGTCCGACAAGGGCACGCTGCGCAAGGCCTCGCCCAACCTCCCCTTCCGGCTCGGCGGCGGGGGCGGCCGCAGCCCCGACGACCGTCGCTCTGCCGCCGGCCAGGAGAAGAAGGGGAAGAAGGAGAAGGACGAGAAGGAGGAAGAGGGCGGCGGGGTCTCGGGGGCCCTCACCGGGACGCTGCTTGCCGGGGCGGTGCTTGTCGGGGTCGTAGGGGGGTTCGGGGCCGCCGGGTACGTGTACAAGGACCAGATCAATACCTTCCTCACGCACTTCTCCGGGTTCATTGAGGGTAATGGAACCAACAATCCAGCTGTGCTCCCAGCTCTGCTTGCTTTGCACTACTTGTTTGGCCTAAGCTGTGCTCTTAGTAGTACTGAAATTTGTGAAATGTCTTGTGAATTCCGCGTTCAAATATAGCTAGTGATTCTGGTGCTCAGATACTACTCTGTAGTGGCGCATGATAGCAAAGACCATTGGACTGCAGAACTAGCCATTCACATATCTGCTGATTCCTGTTTGACCATTATGAAATCCTTCAAGTAAACGCCTTCTTTGGACATTTTGGTTAAACTTTTATATTACTTTGCATGAACAGGCTATGGCACTGCTGGGTACGCGTTGTTTATACTTGCCTATGCAGGATTGGAGGTATATTCTTGAGTTATCAACCTTACTCCTCTACCTTCTTGTCAAGGCTTATGATCATTTCCACCTAAACTACTTAGTCCACTACAGATCTTGATCTTGTCATAGAATTTAGGGTTGCAACTTTGGATTAATCCTAATGATGGTGTTTGTTTGATTCAGGTTCTTGCAATTCCAGCAGTACCGTTGACCATGTCTGCAGGTCTATTATTTGGTAGTGTTACTGGTACTATTATGGTTTCAATCAGTGGGACAGTAAGTAACTTCAACATGAACAACATTTCTGTTTTCATTCTGCTGCCATGCATTTTCTCATTCAATTTTGTCGACTTTATAGCTAGCTGCCGCTGTGGCCTTTCTCATCGCTAGATACTTTGCTAGAGAGCGTATTCTTAAGATGGTTGAAGGAAACAAGAAGTTTCTGGCAATTGATAAAGCAATAGGTGAAAATGGATTCAAGGTTGTGACTCTGCTTCGTTTGAGTCCCCTATTACCTTTCTCCCTTGGGAACTACTTGTACGGCTTGACTTCAGTCAAGTTCCTACCCTACGTGTTGGGCAGGTTAGTTTCTATTCACACTTCCTTATTTTATTTTGGCATTCTCCGTGAATCTAACAGAAATAATGAAGTACATATTCCTGCACACAGAAAAACTAATTTAGCTGTTCTTGACGACCTGTTAACTTACAGTTTCATATGCATGATTCATGATGCAGTGTAGTAATGTTATTACGGACGCATGCGATTAACAAAATCAAAGGAGTAGCAAATACCATATACCTGGTTAAGGGACTGACAACTTTCTGATCCAGTACAAATTGAGCATTCCTTTGTGAAGGAATATTACATTGAAATTTTTTCCATCGGTAATATATTTTTCCTATAAAGCAATTTTTACCTCAGATATTGCTTTTGTACGTATGCAGTTGGTTGGGTATGCTTCCAGGAACATGGGCTTATGTCAGTGCTGGTGCATTTGGGCGAGCTATAATTGTAAGTTCGTAAACCCTTGATCTTTTCTTAGTTCACCTTTTCTTTGCAAACTTGCTTTTGTTGCTACATCATGGATACTGCTCCACTATACAGTATATACTCTTTCAAGCCATCAAAAATGCTTTACATATGTATGTGTTCTCTACTCTTATATAGAATAGTACTCCCTCTATAAACTAATGTAGGACATTTTACAGACTTGACACAAGTCTCTAAAATGTCCTATATTACTTTACAGAGGGAGTAGCTCATAAGAACCGTCTCCATCCCATGGATATGGGGGTGTCTTGCAGCATGTTGACGTATCTGCTTTCTAGTGAAGTGTCCAGAATGGAATAGCACTTGTATATAACAAAATGTGGACACCTTAATCCAACTCAAGGCACCCCTTAGTCTATAGTGTGCTTTGGTGTTGCTGGTAGCAGCTCAAATATTTCAGCAAAGTATTAGAACATGGTGTTTCATTTGGTACTTTGAAAATTCAGTTGTATGTGTAGTCAGGACGGTTGAACTATAGAGGTACCGGAGTTCAAACCTAATAAAAATAAACTTTCTTGAGTGAAACAATGATGAACTCATAAGGTTGATGAGATCTTTTTTTACTATCAAGTGGCTTGAATACTTGGAACCATGACATGGCTCCCTCGTTTTGCAGCAAGATGAGACGGAAATCGGTCTGGGAGGAAACAACCAGCTATTGACACTGGGCATAGGGCTATTAGTTACAGCCGTTGCTGCTACTTATGTAACACGGCTCGCTAAGGTAATTAAGCTTTTGTCGTATATGTATATAACAGTGGGAATCAACTACTGAGATGTGTTATTTTCTTTTTGTCAACCTCGGCTATTATTGCTAACTGCTTCTCGTCGTTGTTTTCCAGGATGCTGTAAAGGATATTGACGACGAATAGAATGGTAGGATTACATAGCAAAAGGGCCATTCAAATAGCAAAGTAGCACGAGAATGTACATCACTGGCATCTTTTGGTGCAATCTAATCTAGAAATACAAGCGATTGTCAGAGAGAAAAAAAGGTCTCTTCTCAGTGTCCTCATCCAGCTCTCCCATACACATCCCTACGCTGGATCTGTCAAAAATCAAAAATGAGGCGAGGGTTGTTCGTTGTTGTACCTGCTCTGCCAGCGCCGAGCTTACCAGTAGTCGACACGCACCATCCTTCATGTGATGGAAGCAGTTGGCGTCCCTCGGTATGATCTCCGTGCCGTACGCCTCGGTGACCATCTTGATCGCGGCGTGGCAGTCGCCGCACACCCGGAGGTTCTCCATGGGCTTGTAGCTTAAGAGCATCTGCAAGAGCATCTCCAGCCGCGCCCCCAACGAAGCCTCTCAGGTGACTTTTCGGCCGCTGGCGCCAAAAAAAGGTCCAGTCGCGTCCCCAGGGGTTCATTTTTCGCCGGATCGAGCTGAAATTGGCGCCGGCGGACCCAACCCGAATCCGGCACGCTGGGGGAGCGCTGGGCGAATATTTTTTCGCGCGAAAGCATCGTGGGCCAGCCGCGTCAGCGACTCGACTCGCTTCTCGCGGCTTCGTCGTCCTCATCGC
This sequence comes from Triticum aestivum, assembly GCF_018294505.1. Taxonomy (NCBI): domain Eukaryota; kingdom Viridiplantae; phylum Streptophyta; class Magnoliopsida; order Poales; family Poaceae; genus Triticum; species Triticum aestivum. The sequence continues at coordinate 693,021,298 of NC_057801.1, forward strand.
CTCGTTTCCCGCGGCGAATCAATGCCAAAGCTGCACGCGCTTGTAACGCCCCGAGACCGACGCTCCAGAAGACTTCCAGCTACTCCGAGTTTTGTCGTGTGATTTGTTTTGTTTGTGCATTCATCATGTCATCTCTTGCATTGCATCATGTCATCATGCCATCATGTCATTTAATTTTTAAAAACTCTTCTAAATAAATTGTATGGATTTTTTAATCCATTTAAATCGAGGGATATTCACATGGTGATTTCTCTTTAAAACATATTCAAAGTCTCCTACTATTATTAGGGAGCTATAATAAAATTATTCATTTATTTGGAATTAACCATAACCCACTTACAAAATATCCCATGCCGTTGTTATCTCAATTCTTGGTCTCCAACCTTGCCCATAATTTCTTTCATCATTTTTCGGAGCTCCATCAAAAATTCGAACATTTTTGGACCTTCCTTTTATTAAGTCCTAGTTCAAACCCATTTGAATTAAATTTAAATGAGTTTGAATTTAAATCTTTCAATCATGGCCTTTCTATTTTTCTTGGAACGAGCATATTTTTGCGAGTCCGGGAAAATTATCCCCATGCGCAAATCTTTCCCTAACCCTCTCTTTCTTTTCCTCTCTCTATTTCTTTTCTGATAGAGATTAGTGAGAGAGAGAGCCCAGCCCAGCTGCCCAGCCAGGCCTCTGGCCACTTCTTTCTGCACTGGGCCGGCCTCCCAAAGCCCAGCCTCCCTTCCTAACCCTAGCCTGATCCCCTCGCAGCCCCTTCCCCTCACCCGATCGCTCCCCTCCATCCTCCTGCTCCGCCTCCACCGGAGCTCCACACTGCCTCCTGTACATCGTTGTTGCCTCCGTGCATCTTCACTTCCTGTGCCCGTGGACGTCAAGGCCAAGTACCCCCTTCGTTTCTTCAAATCAGCAAGTTAAGAAGATCCCAAGTACCACTACGACCCGTGTACCACGACGAACATGTACGGCTACATGGTGACCCGACGACCCCGGACATCTACGAGATGTACCACTACCGTCGCCAAAATCGCGAGTACCTCTACCGTCGCCGCGAACGACTACTTCCACGACGTCCGAGAACAACTACTTCCACTACATCACGAGAACGTCTACTTCCACTACGACCGTCCCGAGAACGTCTACTTCCATCTACACCGCATCGAACTCGTTCCGCTCCGAAACGCACGCTTCGAAGGTATAACCCGAGACGACATCGATGAGATGCCCTTGCATGTGTTGTATGAGATGTACCATATGTTTGCACCGTGTCCGAATTTTCACTCGTTTTCCATGCCACTATCCCGTGGGAACCCGGTAGTCGGGAGCACCCCACCATCTCTAGCATGTGACACACATCCGCACACTTCTCTTTTGCATCGATATCTCAATCGAGTTACCGGGATCGAAATGTTGCCGTGGCATCATTTTCGGATTCGTTGCCGTGGCAACCGTTTTGTTCCGCCACGGTGACAAATGCCTCGTATCATGCTCTTGTTAACGTTTTCATAAATTGCATAAACCTTGTATATGTCATCCGCATCATGATAACAACATTTAAATGCTTAAAATTGTTGTTTGCTTTAAAACTACTAAATGACATGGGGATTTTCCGGAATTGTTGTTTGTTGTTTCCGGCCTCACTTAAACTTGCCTAAATAGTTAGTTTATTTATGCTTCACCTCTTGCCATGCTTAACAACATTTAATATTGTTTGGTAACCTAACCGAGAGAGAACTAAATGTGTTAATGTTGGTGTTTTGTCAATATGCCACTCGTTGCATATTGAGCTCCACTTAATTTGTAGTATTGTTTGTTGCACTTTGCCATGCCATGCCTCATTAAACCGGACATGCATCATACTTGATTGTGCATCATGCCATGATTATGTTTGTGTGTTTACCATGTTGTTTGCTTCTTTCCGGTTTGCTTCTCTCGTTAGCTTCGGTTTCGTTCCGGAGTTGTGAGGATTCGTTCGACTACGTTCGTTTGTCTTCTTCATGGACTCGTTCTTCTTCCTTGCGGGATTTCAGGAAAGATGACCATTACCCTCGATATCACTTCTATCTTTGCTTGCTAGTTGCTCCGTTCTATCGCTATGCTGCGCTGCCTATCACTTGTTTACCATGCCTCCCCTTTTGCATGTCAGCCTCTAACCTTTTCACCATTCCTAGCAAACCGTTGCTTGGCTATGTTACGCTTTGCTCAGCCCTTCTTATAGCGTTGTTAGTTGCAGGTGAAGTTGAAGATTGCTCCATGACGGACAGGATTGTTGGGATATCACAATATCTCTTATTTAATTAATGCATCTATATACTTGGTAAAGGGTGGAAGACTCGGCCTTATGCCTGGTGTTTTGTTCCACTCTTGCCGCCCTAGTTTCCGTCATATCGGTGTTATGTTCCCGGATTTTGCGTTCCTTACGCGGTTGGGTGATTTATGGGACCCCCTTGACAGTTCGCTTTGAATAAAACTCCTCCAGCAAGGCCCAACCTTGGTTTTACCATTTGCCTACCTAAGCCTTTTTCCCTTGGGTTCTGCAGACTCAAGGGTCATCTTTATTTTACCCCCCCCGGGCCAATGCTTGTCTAAGTGTTGGTCCAAACCGAGCGATGTCCGGCGCCCCTGGGCAACCAGGGTCTATGCCAACCCGTCGTCTTGCTCATCCGGTGTGCCCTGAGAACGAGATATGTGCAGCTCCTATCGGGATTTGTCGGCACATCCGGGCGGCTTTGCTGGTCTTGTTTTACCATTGTCGAAATGTCTTGCGAACCAGGATTCCGAGGCTGATCGGGTCTTCCCGGGAGAAGGTATATCCTTCGTTGACCGTGAGAGCTTGTGATGGGCTAAGTTGGGACACCCCTGCAGGGTATATAATCTTTCGAAAGCCGTGCCTGCGGTTATAGGCAGATGGGAATTTGTTAATGTCCGGTTGTAGATAACTTGACACCAGATCCGAATTAAAACGCATCAACCGCGTGTGTAGCCGTGATGGTCTCTTTTCGGCGGAGTCCGGGAAGTGAACACGGTTTTGGGTTATGTTTGACGTAAGTAGGAGTTCAGGATCACTTCTTGATCATTGCTAGCTTCACGACCGTTCTGTTTGCTCTCTTCTCGCTCTTATTTGCGTATGTCAGCCACCATATATGCTTAGTCGCTGCTGCAACCTCACCACTTTACCCCTTCCTTTCCCATAAGCTTAAATAGTCTTGATCTCGCTGGTTTTGAGATTGCTGAGTCCTCGTGACTCACCAGATACTATCACAACAGTTGTAGGTGCCGATGAAACCAGTGCAGATGATGCAACCGAGCTCAGATCGGAGCTCAATGAAGATCTTAGTTGTTGCTATGTTCCGTTTCATGTTGATCAGTAGTGGAGCCCAGTTGGGACGATCGGGGATCTAGCAGTTGGGTTATCTTCTTTTCTTTTGGCTTCGTCCGTAGTCGGACTATATGTGTGTACTATGAATGATGTATGATTTATATGTTCATTGTGTGAAGTGGCGATTGTAAGCCAACTCTTTATCCCAGTCTTGTTCATTACATGGGATTGTGTGAAGGTGACCCTTCTTGCGACAAAACCACAATGCGGTTATGCCTCTAAGTCGTGCTTCGACACGTGGGAGATATAGCTGCATCGTGGGTGTTACAGCACTGCCGCGCCGGTCAGCCTCAATTGATGCCTCATGGGCAGCACAGTGAAGGCCGGGCGACGCGCGTCCCCTCGCCCGCCACGCCTCCTGCCACGCGTAACGCGCCGGCCAAGCCTACCGCGCGGCGCCTCGGCCTATATAAGCCGAGATCCAGCGCGTCGGAGATACGCACACACACCACACCGCCGACGCGCCCACTTCTCCCTCTTCCTTCTCTCGCCGTCTCCATCTTAGAAGGATGGCTGAGTGCTTCCCAGGCGACGGCGCGGCAGCGAATGGTTTCGGGTGCCGCCACCTTCACGAGGACGAGGCTCGCCTCCTCTACGAAGCCGAGTACCCGGCCCAGCCAGACATGCGGGTGCCCGGGTCGTGGAGGATCAGCGCCGGCGGTGTGCCGGTGCTACCACCACCCACCGGGTCGGCGCGCCGTGCGGAGATCGCATGCATCTGTGCGTCCCTGCCGCGGGGGGCGAGGGAAGGCGCGCGGTACACCCTTGACAGCCCGCTCTAGGAGCCCTATTTCCGCCGCCGACACGCCGAGCAGCTCGAGGCGACGAACGGCGTCGTGCCCTCCGGCAGGCTCAACTCCGAGGGCCGGCGCCGGTGGTGGGGCGTACCCGGCCGCACGTTGGAGGCCATGCTCGAGTACATCGAGGGCGGCAACACGCCGCGCCTCGAGTACCCCGCTCTCCCGACCTTCTCACGCCGCCGTGGGAGCTCCTGGACGCCGAGGCATATGGAGCGGCCCGACGCGTCCTCCTCCTTGTTCGGCCGCTCGTCAGGCTCTCCCTGCCTTTGCCCTGTCAAGCCGGAGCCCCAGGACACGCCGGTCAGCACGCGCACCCGCAGCTCCTCCGGCGTCCGCATCGGCGACTCCACCCCCCCCCCATCTGGCCGCTTCGTCCTCGTCGAGCCCAAGCCGGAGCCCAGCCTCCCCGCGGAGTACGAGGAGATAGCCCGGCGCGGCTTCTCCGACGAGGACACCCTACAGTGGGCGCGGGACGACTACCTCCGCAACGAGATGGTCCGGCAGTGCCGGGCCCTGGAGGATATCGAAGCCCGCAAGCGCGGGCGTGAGGACGAGCACGGTGTCGTCATCCTCGACAGCGACGACGAGGAGGATGCCCCCGGACCGTCCAACCCGTCGCGCCAACCGGGGGAAGGATGCAGCAGGGATGGCGGTGGCGGTGGCCGCGGCGACGACGATGACGGCGGCGGCGGCGACTACACGCCGTTCTACAGCCTCCTCGGCATGTAGAACTGCGAGGGCCGGGAGCGGCGAGGCAGACGGCGAGGAGCGGCGATGGAGACGGCGAGTGGTGACCCCTATTAGTTTTTTCTTTTAAAAAAAAATATGTTTAAGTTTGAACGAACTCGCCGAAGTTTGCAATGAATTTGCGCCGTGTTTGTGCCGTGTTTAAATTTTTCAAAATAACATGGGCGCCGCGACTGGGGGGCATCACGCCCCCAGCGTGCGGGTTAGCGCCGGTGCGCCCCCAGGGGGCGATTTTTAGCCCCTCCTGGGGGGCCAACGACTGGAGATGCTCTAAGCATCTTCCCTCAAGAATATTAGTATACCTACTTACATTCAAAATATTTTGGAGAAATTCAACATGGATAAATCATAAACATCCAAAACTCGGATGGTTCCCAGATCCCTGGATATGAATAAAGATCCTTTTAAACATCAGGATGACGACGAAGAGATATTAGAGCTGTTGGAAATATGCCCTAGAGGCAATGATAAATTAGTTATTATTATTATATTTCTGTGTTCATGATAATCGTTTATTGTCCATGCTATAATTGTATTGAAAGGAAACTCAGATACATGTGTGGATACATAGACAACACCATGTCCCTAGTAAGCTTCTAGTTGACTAGCTCGTTGATCAATAGATGGTTACAGTTTCCTGACCATGGACATTGGATGTCATTGATAACGGGATCACATCATTAGGAGAATGATGTGATGGACAAGACCCAATCCTAAGCCTAGCACAAAGATCGTAGTTCATATGCTAAAGCTTTTCTAATGTCAAGTATCATTTCCTTAGACCATGAGCTTGTGCAACTCCCGGATACCGTAGGAATGCTTTGGGTGTACCAAACGTCACAACGTAATTGGGTGGCTATAAAGGTGCACTACAGGTATCTCTGAAAGTGTCTGTTGGGTTGGCACGAATCGAGACTGGGATTTGTCACTCCGTGTAAACGGAGAGGTATCTCTGGGCCCACTCGGTAGCACATCATCATAATGTGCACAATGTGATCAAAGAGTTGATCGCGGGATGATGTGTTACGGAACAAGTAAAGAGACTTGCCGGTAATGAGATTGAACAAGGTATCGGTATATCGACGATCGAATCTTGGGCAAGTACAATACCGCTGGACAAAGGGAATTGTATACGGATCGATTGAGTCCTTGACATCGTGCTTCATCCGATGAGATCATCGTGGAACATGTGGGAGCCAACATGGGTATCCAGATCCCGCTGTTGGTTATTGACCGGAGAACGTCTCGGTCATGTCTGCATGGTTCCCGAACCCGTAGGGTCTACACACTTAAGGTTCGATGACGCTAGGGTTATAAAGGAAGTTTGTATGTGGTTACCGAATGTTGTTCGTGTTGGAAATATGCCCTAGAGGCAATAATAAAGGATTATTATTATATTTCTTTGTTCATGATAATTGTCTTTTATTCATGCTATAATTGTATTATCCGGAAATCGTAATACACGTGTGAATACATAGACCACAATACGTCCCTAGTAAGCCTCTAGTTGACTAGCTCGTTGGTCAACAGATAGTCATGGTTTCCTGACTATGGACATTAGATGTCATTGACAACGGGATCACATCATTAGGAGAATGATGTGATGGACAAGACCCATTCCTAAGCATAGCACAAGATCGTGTAGTTCGTTTTGCTAGAGCTTTTTCAATGTCAAGTATCTCTTCCTTAGACCATGAGATCGTGAAACTCGTAGGAGTGCTTTGGGTGTACCAAACGTCACAACGTAACTGGGTGACTATAAAGGTGCACTACAGGTATCTCCGAAAGTGTCTGTTGGGTTGACACGGATCGAGACTGGGATTTGTCACTCCGTATAACGGAGAGGTATCACTGGGCCCACTCGGTAGTGCATCATCATAATGAGCTCAAAGTGACCAAGTGTCTGGTCACGGGATCATGAATTACGGTACGAGTAAAGTGACTTGTCGGTAACGAGACTGAACGAGGTATTGGGATACCGACGATCGAGTCTCGGGCAAGTAACATACCGTCTGACAAAGGGAATAGTATACGGGGTTGCTTGAACCCTCGACATCGTGGTTCATCCGATGAGATCATCGATGAGTATGTGGGAGCCAACATGGGTATCCAGATCCCGCTGTTGGTTATTGACCGGAGAGCTGTCTCGGTCATGTCTGCATGTCTCCTGAACCCGTAGGGTCTACACACTTAAGGTTCGGTGACGCTAGGGTTGTATGAATATGAGTATGCAGCAAACCGAATGTTGTTCGGAGTCCCGGATGAGATCCCGGACGTCACGAGGAGTTCCGGAATGGTCCGGAGGTAAAGAAAACTATATAGGAAGTGTTGTTTCGGCCATCGGGAAAGTTTCGGGGTTACCCGGTATTGTACCGGGACCACCGGAAGGGTCCCGGGGGTCCACCGGGTGGGGCCACCTATCTCGGAGGGCCCCGTGGGCTGAAGTGGGAGGGGAACCAGCCCCTAGTGGGCTGGTGCGCCCACCCCTTAGCCCCCCCTGCGCCTAGGGTTGGGAACCCTAGGTGGGGGGGGGGCGCACCACTTGCCTTGGGGGGCACTCCACCCCCCTTGGCCGCCGCCCCCCTTTGGGAGATTGATCTCCCAGGGCCGGCCCCCCCCTGGGGGCCTATATAAAGGAGGGCAAAGGGGAGGGCAGCCGCACCCAAGTCTTGGCACCTCCCTACCCCTGCTACACCTCGTCCTCCTCCCGCAGCAGCTTGGCGAAGCCCTGCCGGAGTTCTGCTGCATCCACCACCACGCCGTCGTGCTGCTGGATTATCATCAACCTCTCCTCCCCCCTTGCTGGATCAAGACGGAGGATACGTCACGCTAACCGTACGTGTGTTGAACGCGGAGGTGTCGTCCGTTCGGCGCTAGGATCTCCGGTGATAGGATCACGACGAGAACGACTACTTCAACCCCGTTCTTTTGAACGCTTCCGCTCGCGATCTACAAAGTGGTATGTAGATGCATCTCCCCTTTCACTCGTTGCTTAGATGAACTCATAGATGGATCTTGGTGAAACCGTAGGAAAATTTTTATTTTCTGCAACGTTCCCCAACAGTTCGGAGTCCCGGATGAGATCCCGGACGTCACGAGGAGTTCCGGAATGGTCCGGAGGTAAAGATTTATATATGGGAAGTCTTGTTTTGGTCACCGGAAAAGTTTCGGGTTTTATCGGTAACGTACCGGGACCACCGGGAGGGTCCTGGGGGTCCACCAAGTGGGGCCACCGGCCCCGGAGGGCTGCATGGGCCAAGTGTGGGAGGGGACCAGCCCCAGGTGGGCTGGTGCGCCCCCCCCCCCCCACAAGGGCCCAAGGCGCCTAAGGTTTGGGGAGGGGGTGCTTCCACCTAACTTGGGGGGCAAGTTTCCCCTCTCCCCCCCTTGGCCGCCACCCTTAGATGGGATTGGGGATGCCGCACCCCTTGGGGTGGAAACCCTAGAGGGGGCGCACCCCCTCCCTCTCCCCTATATATACTTGAGGTCTTGAGGGCTGCCAACACATGAGTTTTGACCTCTCCCTGGCGCAGCCCTACCTCTCTCCCTTCTCCACTCCCACGGTGCTTGGCGAAGCCCTGCTGGATTGCCACGCTCCTCCATCACCACCACGCCGTTGTGCTGCTGCTGGACGGAGTCTTCCTCAACCTCTCCCTCACTCCTTGCTGGATCAAGGCGTGGGAGACGTCACCGGGCTGTACGTGTGTTGAACGCGGAGGTGCCGTCCGTTCGGCACTAGGATCTCCAGTGATTTGGATCACGACGAGTACGACTCCTTCAACCCCATTCTCTCGAATGCTTCCGCTTAGCGATCTACAAGGGTATGTAGATGCACTCTCCTTCCCCTTGTTGCTGGTTTCTCCCTAGATAGTTCTTGGTGACATGTAGGAAAATTTTGAATTTCTGCTACATTCCCCAACAGTGGCATCATGAGCTAGGTCTATTGCGTAGATTCTTTGCACGAGTAGAACACAAAGTAGTTGTGGGCGTTGATTTTGTACAATATGCTTACCGTTACTAGTCCAATCTTGTTTCGACGGTATTGTGGGATGAAGCGGCCCGGACCGACCTTACACGTACTCTTACGTGAGACAGGTTCCACCGACTGACATGCACTTGGTGCATAAGGTGGCTAACGGGTGCCAGTCTCTCCCACTTTAGTCGGAACGGATTCGATGAAAAGGGTCCTTATGAAGGGTAAATAGCAATTGGCATATCACGTTGTGGTTTTGCGTAGGTAAGAAACGTTCTTGCTAGAAACCCATAGCAGCCACGTAAAACATGCAAACAACAATTAGAGGACGTCTAACTTGTTTTTGCAGGGTATGCTATGTGATGTGATATGGCCAAGAAGAATGTGATGAATGATATGTGATGTATGAGATTGATCATGTTCTTGTAATAGGAATCACGACTTGCATGTCGATGAGTATGACAACCGGCAGTAGCCATAGGAGTTGTCTTAATTTATTGTATGACCTGCGTGTCATTGAACAACGCCATGTAATTACTTTACTTTATTGCTAACCGGTAGCCATAGTAGTAGAAGTAATAGTTGGCGAGACAACTTCATGAAGACACGATGATGGAGATCATGATGATGGAGATCATGGTGTCATGCCGGTGACGATGATGATCATGGAGCCCCGAAGATGGAGATCAAAAGGAGCAAAATGATATTGGCCATATCATGTCACTATTTGATTGCATGTGATGTTTATCATGTTTATGCATCTTATTTGCTTAGAACGACGGTAGTAAATAAGATGATCCCTTATTAAAATTTCAAGAAAGTGTTCCCCCTAACTGTGCACCGTTGCGAAAGTTCGTCGTTTTGAAGCACCACATGATGATCGGGTGTGATAGATTCTTACGTTCACATACAACGGGTGTAAGCCAGATTTACACACACGAAACACTTAGGTTAACTTGACGAGCCTAGCATGTACAGACATGGCCTCGGAACACAAGAGACCGAAAGGTCGAGCATGAGTCGTATAGTAGAGACGATCAACATGAAGATGTTCACCGATGATGACTAGTCCGTCTCACGTGATGATCGGACACGGCCTAGTTGACTCAGATCATGTAATCACTTAGATGACTAGAGGGATGTCTATCTGAGTGGGAGTTCATGAGATGAACTTAATTATCCTGAACATAGTCAAAAGATCTTTGCAAATTATGTCGTAAGCTCGCGCTTTAGTTCCACTGTTTAGATATGTTCCTAGAGAAAATATAGTTGAAAGTTGACAGTAGCGATTATGCGGACAGTAGAAAGCTTATGTCCTTAATGCACCGCTTAGTGTGCTGAACCCCAATCGTCGTCTGTGGATGTTGCGAACATCGGACATACACGTTTTGATAACTACGTGATAGTTCAGTTAAACGGTTTAGAGTTGAGGCACCAAAGATGTTTTTCGAAACGTCGCGGAACATATGAGATGTTTCGAGGGCTGAAATTGGGATTTCAGGCTCGTGCCCACGTCAAGAGGTATAAGACCTCCGACAATTTTCTTAGCCTGCAAACTAACAGGAGAAAAGCTCAATCGTTGAGCTTGTGCTCAGATTGTCTGAGTGCAACAATCACTTGAATCGAGTGGGAGTTGATCTTCTAGATGAGATAGTGATGTTTCTCCAAAGTCATTGCCACCAAGCTGCTAGAGCTTCGTGATGAACTATAACATATCAGGGATAGATGATCCTTGAGGTATTCACGATGTTTGACACCGCGAAAGTAGAAATCAAGAAGGAGCATCAATTGTTGATGGTTGGTGAAACCACTAGTTTCAAGAAGGGCAAGGGCAAGAAGGGACACTTCATGAAACGGCAAATCAGTTGCTGCTCCAGTGAAGAAACCCAAGGTTGAACCCAAACCCGAGACTAAGTGCTTCTGTAATAAGGGGAACAGCCACTGGAGCAGAATTACCCTAGATACTTGGTAGATAAGAAGGCTGGCAAGGTCGATAGAAGTATATTGGATATACATTATGTTAATGTGTACTTTACTAGTACTCCTAGTAGCACCAGGGTATTAGATACCGGTTCGGTTGCTAAGTGTTAGTAACTCGAAATAAAAGCTACGGAATAAACGGAGACTAGCTAAAGGTGAGCTGACGATACGTGTTGGAAGTGTTTCCAAGGTTGATGTGATCAAGCATCGCACGCTCCCTCTACCATCGAGATTGGTGTTAAACCTAAATAATTGTTATTGGTGTTTGCGTTGAGCATAGACATGATTGGATTATGTCTGTCGCAATACGGTTATTCATTTAAGGAGAATAATGGTTACTCTGTTTATTTGAATAATACCTTCAATGGTCTAGCACCTAAAAGGAATGGTTTATTGAATCTCGATCGTAGTGATACACATTTTCATGCCAAAAGGATATACGATAGTAATGATAGTACCACTTACTTGTGGCACTGCCATGTAAGTCATATTGGTGTAAAACGCATGATGAAGCTCCATGTTGATGGATCTTTGGACTCACTCGTTTTTGAAAAGTTTGAGACATGCAAACCATGTCTATTGGTGTATACGCATGAAGAAACTCCATGCAGATGGATCGTTTGGACTCACTTGATTTTGAATCACTTGAGATATGCAAATCATACCACATAGCAAGATGACTGAAAAGCCTCGGTTTCAGTAAGATGGAACAAGATAGCAACTTGTTGGAAGTAACACACTTTGATGTGTGCAGTCCAATGAGTGCTGAGGCATGCAGTGAATATCGTTATGTTTTACTTCACAGATGATTTAAGTAGATACTGTATATTTACTTGATGAAACACAAGTCTGAATTATTGAAGGGTTCAAGTAATTTCAGAGTGAAGTTGAAGGTCATTGTGACAAGAGGATAAAATGTCTATGATATGATCATAGAGATGAGTATCTGAGTTACGAGCTTTGGCACACAATTAAGACATTGTGGAAATTGTTTCACAATTAATACCGCCTGGAACACCATAGTGTGATGGTGTGTCCGAACATCATAGTTGCACCCTATTGGATATGGTGCGTACCATGATATCTCTTATCGAATTACCACTATCGTTCATGGGTTAGGCATTAGAGACAAGCGCACTCACTTTAATAGGGCACCACGTAATTCCGTTGAGACGACACCGAACTATGGTTTGGAGAAACCTAAGTTGTTGTTTTTTAAAGTTTGGGGCTGCGACGCTTATGCGAAAAGGTTTCAGGTTGATAAGCTCGAACCCAAAGCGGATAAAATGCATCTTCATAGGACACCCAACACAGTTGGGTATACCTCCTCATTCAGATCCGAAAGCAATAGGGATTGTTTCTTGAATCGGGTCCTTTCTCGAGGAAAGGTTTGTCTCGAGAATTGAGTGGGAGGATGGTGGAGACTTGATGAGGTTATTGAACCATCACTTCAACTAGTGTGTAGCAGGGCACAGGAAGTTGTTCCCGTGACGCCTACACCAATTGAAGTAGAAGCTTATGATAGTGATCATGAAGTTTCGGATCAAGTCACTACCGTACCTCGTAGGGTGACAAGGATGCGTACTACTTCAGAGTGGTACGCAATCCTGTCTTAGAGGTCATGTTGCTAGACAACAATGAACCTACGAGCTATGGAGAAGCGATGGTGGGCCCGGATTCCGACGAATGGCTCGAGGCCATAAAATCCGAGAAAGGATCCATGACTTTGGAAGAACTACTTGATGGTCGTAAGGCTATTGGGTACAGATGGATTTTAGAAGAAGACAGACAATGATGGTAAGTATCACCATTAAGAAAGCTCGACTTGTCGTTAAGATGTTTTCCGACAAGTTCAAGGAGTTGACTACGATGAGACTTTCTCACTCGTAGCGATGCTAAGAATCTGTTGGGATTATATTAGCAATTACTGCATGATTATGAAATCTTGCAGATAGGATGTCAAAACATTGTTTCCTCGACGTTATACTTGAGGAAAGGTTGTATGTGATACAACCAGAAGGTTTTGTCAATCCTGAAAGACGCTAATAAGTATGCAAAGCTCCAGCAATCCTTCTTAGGATTGGAGTAAGCATCTCGGAGTTGGAATGTACGCTTTGATGAGATGATCAAAGATTTTGGGTTTATACAAAGTTTGTGAGAAACTTGTATTTCCAAAGAAGTGAGTGGGAGCACTATAGAATTTCTGATGAGTATATGTTGTTGACATATTTATGATCAGAAATGATGTAGAATTTTCTGTAAAGCATATAGGGTTATTTGAAAAGTGTTTTTCAATGGAAAACCTGGATTAGGCTACTTGAACAATAAGCATCAAGATCTATAACATAGATCAAAATGCTTAATAATACTTTCAAATGAGCACATACCTTGACATGATCTTGAAGGTGTTCAAGATGGATCAGTCAAAGAAGGAGTTCTTGCCTGAGTTGTAAGGTATGAAGTTAAGAGTTAAAGCTCGACCACTGCAGAAGAGAGACAAAGGACGAAGGCCGTCCCCTACGCTTCAGACGTAGGCTCTATAGTATGCTATGTTGTGTACCGCACCGGAAGTGTGCCTTGCCATGAGTCAGTCAAGGGGTGCAAGAATGATCCAGGAACGGATCATTGGATAGCGGTCAAAATTATCCTTAGAGGAATAAGGAAATGTTTCTCGATTATGGAGGTGATAAAGAGTTCGGCATAAAGGGTTACGTCGATGCAAGCTTTAACACCTATCGAATGACTCTGAGTAGCAAACCGGATACATATAGTGAAGCAACCATTTGAAATAGCTTCAAGTGGAGCGTGGAAGCAACATTTACAATATGACATAGAGAATTGCGAAGTACATACGGATATGAATGTTGCAGAATCGTTGACTAAAACCTCTCTCACAAGCAAAACATGATCAAACCCCAGAACACATTGAGACTTAATCACATGTTGATGTGAACTAGTTTAGACACTAGTAAACTCTTTGGATGTTGGTCACATGGCGATGTGACCTGTCAGTGTTAATCACATGGCGATGTGAACTAGATTATTGACTCTAGTGCAAGTGGGAGACTGTTGGAAATATGCCCTAGAGGCAATGATAAATTAGTTATTATTATTATATTTCCGTGTTCATGATAATCGTTTATTGTCCATGCTATAATTGTATTGAAAGGAAACTCAGATACATGTGTGGATACATAGACAACACCATGTCCCTAGTAAGCTTCTAGTTGACTAGCTCGTTGATCAATAGATGGTTACGGTTTCTTGACCATGGACATTGGATGTCGTTGATAACGGGATCACATCATTAGGAGAATGATGTGACGGACAAGACCCAATCCTAAGCCTAGCACAAAGATCGTAGTTCATATGCTAAAGCTTTTCTAATGTCAAGTATCATTTCCTTAGACCATGAGATTGTGCAACTCCCGGATACCGTAGGAATGCTTTGGGTGTACCAAACGTCACAACGTAACTGGGTGGCTATAAAGGTGCACTACAGGTATCTCCGAAAGTGTCTGTTGGGTTGGCACGAATCGAGACTGGGATTTTGTCACTCCGTGTAAACGGAGAGGTATCTCTGGGCCCACTCGGTAGGACATCATCATAATGTGCACAATGTGATCAAAGAGTTGATCGCGGGATGATGTGTTACGGAACGAGTAAAGAGACTTGTCGGTAACAAGATTGAACAAGGTATCGGTATACCGACGATCGAATCTTGGGCAAGTACAATACCGCTGGACAAAGGGAATTGTATACGGGATCGATTGAGTCCTTGACATCGTGGTTCATCCGATGAGATCATCGTGGAACATGTGGGAGCCAACATGGGTATCCAGATCCCGCTGTTGGTTATTGACCGGAGAACGTCTCAGTCATGTCTGCATGGTTCCCGAACCCGTAGGGTTTACACACTTAAGGTTCGATGACGCTAGGGTTATAAAGGAAGTTTGTATGTGGTTACCGAATGTTGTTCAGAGTCCTGGATGAGATCTCGGACGTCACGAGGAGTTCCGTAATTGTCCGGAGGTAAAGATTTATATATGGGAAGTCCTGTTTTGGTCGCCGGAAAAGTTTTGGGTTTTATCGGTAACGTACCGGGACCACCGGAAGGGTCCCTGGGGTCCACTAAGTGGGGCCACCAGCCCCGGAGGGCTGCATGGGCCAAGCGTGGGAGGGGACCAGCCCCAGGTGGGCTGGTGCGCCCCCCCCCCACAAGGGCCCAAGGCGCCTAGGGTTTGGGGAGGGGGTGCTTCCACCTAACTTGGGGGGCAAGTTTCCCCTCTCCCCCCCGTTGGCCGCCACCCTTAGATGGGATTGGGGCTGCCGCACCCCTTGGGGTGGAAACCCTAGAGGGGGTGCACCCCCTCCCTCTCCCCTATATATAGCTGAGGTCTTGAGGGCTGCCAACACATGAGTTTTGACCTCTTCATGGCGCAGCCCTACCTCTCTCCCTTCTCCTCTCCCACAGTGCTTGGTGAAGCCCTGCTGGATTGCCACGCTCCTCCGTCACCACCACGCCGTTGTGCTGCTGCTGGACGGAGTCTTCCTCAACCTCTCCCTCTCTCCTTGCTGGATCAAGGCGTGGGAGACGTCACCGGGCTGTACGTGTGTTGAACGCTGAGGTGCCGTCCGTTCGGCACTAGGATCTCCGGTGATTTGGATCACGACGAGTACGACTCCTTCAACCCCGTTCTCTCGAACGCTTCCTCTTAGCGATCTACAAGGGTATGTAGATGCACTCTCCTTCCCCTCGTTGCTGGTTTCTCCCTAGATAGTTCTTGGTGACACGTAGGAAAATTTTGAATTTCTGCTACGTTCCCCAACAAGAGCATCTCCAGCCGAGCCACCAACACGCTCCCCCTAGGCGATTTCTTCGCGCCGGCGCCGAAAAAAGGCCCAGTAGTCGCGCTCCAGTAGCCTGTTTTTCGCCGGTTTGGGCCGAAATTAGCGCCGGCGGACCCAAGCCGAACCCGGCGCGCTGGGGGCGTTGGGGCGAGCGATTTTGGCATGAACGGGGGCGGGCCCGCCCAGTCAGCAAGACGCCGCTTCGTCGCCTCGGTTCCTGCAGGAATCAATGCCAAGGCTGCCGTGCTGGTCAACCTCCATTGATGCTCCATTGATGCCTCGCGGGTGGTGCAGTGAAGGCGCCGGCGACGCGCGCCCTGCCTGCTCCCACCATGCGTCGCCCGGCATGCAGCCTCCCCGCCGCCCCGCTGGGCTATAAAAGGCGACCCCTCCCCGCCGGTGAACGCCACAACCTTCCCCTACACCCGCCTCGCAAAAGTAGCCCTCTCCCCCTTCCTGTCGACGAGCAAAGATGGCCAAGAGGTTTTCAAGCGACGGCGTGGCGGCGAACGGCTTCGGCCGCCGCTACCTCCAAGAGCCGGAGGTGCGCCTCCTCTACGAGGTCGAGTACCCGGCGTCCCCAGACATGCGCGTGCCGGGGGCATGGAGGCTGAGCGCAGGCGGCGTCCCGGTGCCACCAGTGCCCGAAGGGGCAGCACGACGGGCGGAGATCGTAAGCATCTGCTCTTCCCTGACGGAGGAACAACGGAACGAGCCAAGGTACACGCCCGACAGCGAAACGCTGTGGACGATGTACTTCGAGCGCCACCGCGAGGAGCAGATCGCCTCCGTCAACGATGTCATTCCCTGCGGGCGCCTCAACGCTGAAGGATGGCGCGAGTGGTGGAGCGTCCCCGGCCGCACCCTCGAGGCCGTCCTCGACCACATCGAGACCGGCAACGTGCCGTGCCTCGAGTACCCGGCGCGTCCATCCTTCTCTCACCGCCGCGGCAGTTCCTGGATGCCGCGGCGAATGGAGCCGACGTCCTCGCCGTCGGGCTCCGGCTCGCTCTCCTCCGGTTCGCCGGCTCTCCGTCCTGTCAAGCCAGAGCCGGAGGAGACACCGCAGCGGCGCCCTCGTCATCAACGAGGGTGCTCGCCCCTCCCCGCGCTCCCTTCGTCTGGGCCGGCCGAAGCCCGAGCCGAGCGAATAAATCCAAAAAATTGTAGAAAATAGTCAAAACTTCTAAAATTCATAGAAAATTATCTATAACTCCAAATAAAAAGATTATATATGAAAAATTATCAGAAAAATCCAATCTATTCATCTATACCATTTTCATGCATGTTAGAACAACCTATCACTACTGTTTAGGACAAATGAAATGAATGGCATTTAAATAATCACATGTGGAGTTTGAATTTGAATCTTGGGTTCAAACCAACTCCATTTAACTTGTTGCTAGTTGCATTAGCTCAATCAACAGCATATTGCCATGTCACATTCATGCATCATATTGTTGCATGGCATTGATTGTGTTCTCCCTTGTTTGTCGATGTTTGTTCCCTCTCAGTAGACGTGGTTCCAACGATGAGTTCGGTGACACCGATGAAGAGCTATTACTATCTTCAGAAGTGCCAGGCAAGCAAAACCCCCTTGTTCATTCTGATACATTCCCACTCTCTCGCTCCCGCTCTCTTTTACTGCATTAGGACAACAACGATTCAATTGTTACTTGCTGTGGTAGATGAACCCCTTTCCTCTGCATGACCTGCCATTGCCACAGTAAATAGATGAAACCCACTAGCATGAGTAGGAGTTGTTTGAGCCCTGATGTGCCTACTCATTCATGTCTGTTTGTCATGCCTGATACTGCCTAGAGTTGAGTCGAGTCTGATTCATCGGGGATGAATTGGAAAGTTGTGAACATGTCCTACTGTGTGTGAGCTAAGTGTGTGAACACGATTTGGTAAAGGTAGCGGTGAGAGGCCATGTAGGAGTATATGGTGGGTTGTCTCATTAAAACCATCCTCAGGAACTGAGTTATGTGTTTGTGATCCATGAACAGTTTCTACCACACATTGGGTTCCGGTAACTCGACCCCTCTGGACTTATTAATCAGCCTGATCTCTCTCCAGGTGTTGCAACTAGTTTCTGGTATTTGTAGGTAGTGCTAGTAGTCTATCAAGTGGCAACTGGTACAGGTGGGCTTGGGACAGACTAGCACACGTGGCACGGTGTACCAAGTGGCACCCGGATGGCGAGCTTGGGAACCCTACTCACATCGTTTGGGGTCGTGAGTGACACCCCGGCCGGATCTCCTTGTGGATGGAACCCGAATAGGCGATAAACCTGGACTAGAGACTTGTGTGGTTAGTCAGGTCGTGGCCGACACCCTCGCCAGGCCTCGGCTTGAAGATTGCCGAGATACATGACATGTACATGGTGGTAAGTGGCGAGAGCGTGTGTGAAGAAGTACACCCCTGCAAGGTTAACATCATCTATTCAAATAGCCGCATCCGCGATAATGGACCTCTGGGTTGCCTATACAGTTCATAGACAAGTGAAAGTGGATACTCAAAAATGCGCAAGATAAGCGTGAGTGCTATGGATGGCGTTCTTGTAGGGAGACGGGAGCGGATCCATAGTGGTGTATTGCTATGGTGAATATGTGGACTCGTGTGCGCCACCTCAAAAGAGTTACTTGCAGTCGTAGTTCAGGATAGCCACCGAGTCAAAATTGGCTTGCTGTAGTTAAACCACATCATTCCTTTGTTGATAATGATGCATATGTAGTTAGTTCTGATGTAAGTCTTGCTGGTACATTTGTATTCACGTTTGCTTAATTTAGGTTTTTGCAGAGAGACTTCAGTCTCGCTAGTAGTTCCGCGTGGACTTCGACGTTTAGCTTGTTACCTCAGCTACGATCCTGTGCCCTCGGCAGGATCTTGTAGACAGTCAGGCTAGTCAGCCATTTTCATTTGTAGTTGTCTGTACTCAGACATGTTAAGCTTCCACATGTGCTTGTTGCTTGTATGCTCTGAATGCTGGGTCCTCAGACCTATGTTTGTAATATCTCGCTCCTTGGAGCCTATTGAATAAATACTTTGAGTTGTAGAGTCATGTTGTGATGCCATGTTGTGTTTGCACATATCGAGCATATTGTATGTACGTTTTGAAATGCTTGGTATGTGTGGGATCTGACTACCTAGTTGTTTATCCTTGGTAGCCTCTCTTACCGGGAAATGTCTCCTAGTGCTTCCACTGAGCCTTGGTAGCTTGCTGCTGCTCCGGAACACTTAGGCTGGCCGACATGTGTCCTTCTTCGTTCATATGTCTGTCCCTTCGGGGAAATGTCACACGGTGTTTCTTTAAGTCCTGTAGCTTGCTACAACTAGGGT
Source organism: Triticum aestivum (assembly GCF_018294505.1). Lineage (NCBI taxonomy): Eukaryota > Viridiplantae > Streptophyta > Magnoliopsida > Poales > Poaceae > Triticum > Triticum aestivum. The sequence continues at coordinate 693,040,379 of NC_057801.1, forward strand.
TCATTCGCTGTTGATCGATACGTTCGTTGCTGGGTCATGTATGCCTGTCCCTGTAAGTTAGCGCCACTTTGGGTTCACGACTAGCCATGTCAGCCCGGGTTCTTTGTCATATGGATGCTAGCGACACTATCATATACGTGAGCCAAAAGGCGCAAACGGTGCCGGGCCAGGTAAGGTGGCACCCGTGGGAATACCGTGTGTGAGGCTGCAAAGTGATATGATGTGTTACATGCTAGATCGGTGTGACTTAGGATTGGGGGTCCTCCTGCTCCCCGTGAAGTCGGAGCACGTCGACATGGTGGCCCCCGACGACGAGGCCGCCCTAAAATGGGCGAAGGAGGATTACGTCCGCGAGCAGGTGCGCCGCCGGCATCAGGCCCGACGATGCGGCCGCGAGGAGGGCGGCGTCATCGTCCTCGACAGCGACGAGGAGGGTGAGGCCGGGCCGTCCAGTGCCCCGCCGCGCGTCGGCGACCCTGGGCAGGGGTGCAATAGGGACGGGGGTGGCTCCGGCGGGCGCGCGACGACGACGACGACGGCGGCGGCGGCGACTACCCCCGCTTCTACAGGCTTCTCGGCATGTAGATGGCCGGCGATGGACACGACGTAGTGGCTAGCGTAGTTTGCCGTAGTTTGCATGTTTTACTTTTTTTCTTACAAATTTTAACGAAATTTCGTCGAGTTCGTACCAGATCGCCGAGTTTGCACAAGTTTGTACGTAATATCGCCGAACTCATGGCGACATGGTGGACGATGATAGAGACGAAGTCGCCCCCCAAACGCCAAACTTGCGCCGGTTCGTCACCAGACGGCTTTTTTCGCCGCCCTGGGGGGGCGAACGGCTGAAGATGCTCTTAGACGGTGCGTGGATGTGAAGATAGAGACTCGTGAGCGCGCAGTATATAGCGGCTGCGCGTGGGAAGGCGAGAAGTCCGGGCAGAGTGCTTGACGAGCAAAGCGAGCATCGTCCGGTTCTTTGCTTCGATGAATTTACAAATTTCAAAAGAAATTCGTTGGGAGTGTTTTTTTTTTCTCCTTTATCTGATTGTGTCGACCACGGTCTAAACAGAAATGGCAATGCGTGTACGTGAGGGACGCAGTTGCATGTTGTTACAATACCCTGCTTTCGGGGCCTCTTTCTCGGGTCTTGATCATGATCGGTACTGTACTGTTCTTGCCTTACCGGAGATATATTCCCTTCTGGAAACTACGGTTGCAAGAGGATGGAGGATACATACATGCATCTCATAATATACAAGCATGGAGCACTTTGATTAGTTGCATGCTAAGTTTCATGCTTAGTTCATCATAATGTGTAGTATGTGATGTGGTGTGCTGTAAATAATGGAGGTGTCGACGAAAAAGTGGCCGCCACTGCTGTCCATGTCGCGCTAGCTCTGCTCGACTTGAAGCTTACCGGTGGACCGGCTGGCGGAACCTACCAGTAGTCACCACACGAGCACGCGCCATCCTTCATGTGATGGAAGCAGTTGGCGTCCCTCAGTACGATCTCCCTGCCGTACGCCTGGGCGACCATCTTCATCGCGGCGTGGCAGTCGCCGCACACCCGGAGGTTCTTGAACACGCGAATGGGCGCGCCGGCCGGCACGGCGAGCAGCCCGAACGCCACGGCGAGCCTCTCGCTGTGGTGCGCCAGGCCCTTCTCCCTCCCCTCCGGCCCCTCGTCCTGCAGCGCCCACGCCGTGTCCGCCACGTACCCTTCGCCGCGGATCCTCTCCGTCATCTCCTCCACCTTCCGGTAGATCTCGGCGGCACGCGGGTGGCCTCGGTCCTCCACGTAGAACAGGTGTGTCACGCCGTTCGCCGCGACCCAGCTGCAGCCGGGCTCCTTGGTGATCCCTCTCGCCTTCATCGACGTCCGGACCCTCGCCACGTCGCCCCACCTCCCCGCCCGCGAGTACAGGTTCGACAGCATGACGTACGGCACGGCGTCCGTCGGGTCGAGCCTCCAGATCATGCGCGCCGCGTGCTCCGCGAGCTCGGCGTTCCGGTGCGTCCGGCACGCGGCCAGCAGCGCCTTCCAGACCGTGGCGTCCAGCCTCGTCGTGCTCCGGTTCAGCAGGTCCATGGCCTCGTCGAGCCGCCCGGCGCGGCCAAGCAGGTCCACCATGCACGCGTAGTGGTCCGGCCCGGGCGCGATGCCGTGGTCGGCCTGCATGGACCGGAAGTGCGCCCGGCCGGCGTCGACCAGGCCGGCGTGGCTGCACGCAAAGAGAAGGCCGATGAAGGTGATGTAGTCCGGCCGGCACCCGGACCGGACCATCTCGCCGTAGATCTCGAGCGACTCCTTGCCCCGGCCGTTCTGCGCGTACCCGACGATTAGCGCCGTCCACGTGATGGTGTCGCACCGGACCCGCATCGCGTCAAACACCTTCTTGGCCGCGCCGAGCGAGCCGGTCTTGGCGTACATGGAGACCAGCGAGTTCCCGACGGAGAGGAACGGGTCGAGCGCGAGCCGGACCGCGGCGGCGTGCACCGACCGGCCCAGCTCGAGCGCCGTCGCGCCGGCGCACGAGCTCAGCGCGGCCGCGACGGCGAACTCGTCCGGGCCGACGCCCGCGGAGACCATGTCGCGGTAGACCCGCAGGGCCGAGTCGTGGGACCGGGAGCGCGCGAGCCCCGTGAGGAGGGAGGTCCAGGTGACCACGTCGCGGCGCGGCATTTCGTCGAACACGGCCCACGCGGCGCCGTGGCGGGACAGCTTGGCGTAGGCGTCGACGAGCGCGTTGGCGACGTGGAGGTGCGCGGCGAGGCCCGCGCGGAGGAGGAGGCAATGGAGCGCGTCGGCGGGGAGCCGGAGGAGCGCGGCGGAGTTGAGGGCGGGCGGGAGGGTGTACTCGTCGGCGTGGTGGCCCCGGGCGCACATCTCGTGGAGCAGGGCGATCGCGCGCTGGTGCAGGCCGGCCCGGGAGCAGCGGGAGATGGCCGCGTTGTAGGCCACGCCGGGGGGCACGACCATTGCCGCCGGGTGCACGACGGACCGAGCTCGGCGGCCGGTTCGGGTGCCAGTGGAAACGCGTCTAGCGTGGCGACTGCCGCGTCATGTGCGCATCAGTGCGTGCTGCTTATGATATGCGATTGCTTGAGCCTCGACGGCGTCGGCGAGTTGCTGCCCTTCGGCCTTCGCCATCGCAAGCCATTTCATGGTTATCAATGGCGGCAGGTCAGTAGTTTGATCGCGGTACATATTCAACGGAATTCTTTTGTACACGACCAGCGTTCTAAATCAGCAGCACGGTTCATCCTGTCGACCGTTGGGGACTTGGGGTCATCATTTTGTGGCAAAACAGCTGAAGCCTTTGTCGAAGCAAACATTGAGCTTCAAAAGTTGAGTGGGATTGCACACAACATTGCCAGCAATGGCTCGCCAACATGTCAAGTACTTATGTTTGTATGTAGACAGATCACTGCCGAAAGCAAATATTCTGCTGGTTGGTTGATGCCGAACTTAAGTTGTTAAGACAACGCAAAAGCTTTTGATCACCACTGGTGATCTGAATGCTTCTTATCAACAACATAACAATCTTGATTCTTGAAGAACATGAGTTGGAGACAATTCAGACAAAGCAAAAAATATTGATACATATAAAGATAGTCCAATCTCATCACTGGTCGTTCTAGAGTACACATATTAGAACCACTTCATTCCTACTCCCTCTGTACCATAATATAAGACCGTTTTTCACATTACACTAGTGTCGAAAACGCTCCTATATTATGGGACGGAGGGAGTACCTTACAAGGAATTCAGAAGATTCTGGCACCTTTGTCTTCTGTTTAGAATTCAGAAGATTCTGGCACCTTTGTCTTCTGTTTAAGCCTTGGCTCACATCAAATAAGGTCAATTCGGCCAGCCTCGACAAGGCCCTTGATGGACTTGTACCGAAGGACATACAGGTCATCAGCAACCAGATCCACAACTTCCTCCCCTCTTCATGGAAGCAAGCATCACAGGTTAGCACAGTTTAAGTAAGTGCAATGATAAAAACCATGTGTGCTTAGGCACTTACACGTCATCTAGCTGGAATGCTCCTACGTCACTCTTGGTCTTGCAGAAGACAAAGGTGTCAAGCTGAGGCTCTGGAACTGCACGAAGCATTGGAAAACCAAGTCAGATGGTGTCTCAAAGCTGATTACATGCGAAAAACACATTTCTCTCACATCTTCAGCAAATCAGCAACAAAAATGGTAGAAACATTTTCAGCAATAAAAACACGTAAATGAACAATAAAAAAGATGTACCAACATCTGTTATTAACATTGGACAGCATAGCTATTATATAACTTTATTTGCTCTTGGTACTTGCTGAATAGTGAGGTTCAGTTTCCTGTTCTTGCTAATGCCTAGATTACTGAATCAGCTCCATAACGTCCATGTCAGTTGTTCTTTATTATTGGTAAGTTAAAATGGTTAACTGAATATACAGCGGTAAAGTAACCAGAGAACTGGGTTCGTTTGCAACCATTGTTACAAACCATAACATTGTCAGCATGAATCTTCGGCTGAATGAGGGGACTCGTGAAAATCTGGTGACTAAAATTAGAATGATAGCAAGATGCACCATCACAGTCCAAGATTGACTATCCTAAGTTATCATGCTCTATCTGCATGTAATGTATCTTAATGTTTTACGGCTCTGTAACTACTGACCCAGGCTTCCCTGTCATGTTGTGCAGTCATGCACTTGCTTTTTCACTTTCAAATTGCATCAGAATTTTATTTAGGTACATGATGAAGCCAAGCGTAATGATTTCAATAAAGCTACATTGCATAGAGATATTTCAAGCACAGGTAGGAGACAAGAACAAATGGTAAAACCTAGATTGCACCGATACAGGTACGCATATCAGTATCAGGGTGATACGGATACGTAAATACGTCATTTCTGAAAAGCGCCAATACAGGGATACGTTTGAATACTTTTGAAAACAATATACAAAAAATGCTATCAATAAGCATCAAGCCACTTAGCATATATTTAGTCAGTGCAGTTCATTATCTTTTGCTCCCTCCGTCCCATAATGTAAGACGTTTTTTTGCCACTACACTAATGTCAAAAAACGTCTTACATTATGGGACGGAGGGAGTATCTTCTTGTCCATGATTCCAACAAAAGAAAGAACCAACAGCGAAAGGGTTCACCAAACATAAAAGTTCAGTTAGAAAAGGGAGGAGGATGAAATCAGCAGCCTTCCATTAGATAGAATTCTACAGGATAGTGAGGGGAAGCGGAGCGGGAGCACCGGGGAAAGGCATCCACCACCGGAACTACTAGAGCCTGAGAGGTATCAGATACGGTATCCAATACAGGTACACTGGTTGCTGGAAGTATCAGTGTTTTCTTGGGTAAAACCATTCAAGATAAGCTGCTTATAAGGCACATTACTGTGATCAAATGCTTGTTTTAAACAAATCTTTCCTACTTATAAAGATTGGAGTTGGTGGTGAGTTCACATATGGGTCCAACATCCTTTCTAAATAAACAAATACATGCAACCCCACATGTGAAACTAGAAACCTTCCAAGATACATATATTTTATCGGATGTCCCCAAAGGGACTCCAAGAAACATATAAACAAATGTAATTTACTCACATGTGGGATCTATCATAAATAAACAAATACACTACTTTCGCGTGAGACCAACTTTTTTGTAAAAGGCATAAATAACAAAGACAAAAGTATGACTTCAACCCAAAATTGATCTTGATTTTAGTTCTCTCCCCCAACCTAATATGGTCATTAAAATTGTCTGATGATATTGATAAAGGACACTAACGTTATTTCACCACCTTTAAGACAATGGTTCCGTGGCAAGCACAGTTGTCGTACTAGTAATAGTTACATTTCAGTGACACAGGCATTTTATTCTTAAAAATAGTTTCTACAGCTCCATTAGTACTTAGTTATGAGCATTATTTTCTGGAAGGATACTCCAGACAAGGTTTATGTATCAGTACAATGTACACTGAACTATATAGCACCAAATGAGAGTTCAAGAGGCATGCGTGTAGTGAGGCTCTTTTATGACCCCAGCAACTTGGTTCTGTTATTCAAAATCAACTTGCAAGTACATGTTCACTAGTGATGCCCTGACAAGGATCCAAAAAACTATTTGTCACAGATTACTTTAGTGAAATGTAAACATGCGAACATATCAAGTTGGCCGGTTAAAATGGTGAAGTACTAACCATCATACTGAGTGTCTTACGTAATGGCTGAAGCTATAAACAAGTGATGTAGTGAAGTGTGACAAAGAAACGTGTTAATTTCAAGATCAAGTGGAATACCCATGTCATCCTCCGTGCTCGATAAGGATTGCCTCGTTACCGAGTCATAACCGTAGGGAAGCTTCGACAGCACCGACTGCTCGAGATGCTTCTCCATGATCTCCTTGCAGCTTCCGACCGATCACATCCAACAAGGGAGCGTCATTTCAGCCACAAAACAAGCACAAACAACCACTAGACGGTCCAATCGAGTAGAGAGGTACCTCTTGGCGAATCGCTGCTCCTGCTGCGACAGCCGGCTCAAGAGGTCGTCAGAATTGGAGATGTGGGCCATGTACTTCTCAATCTACAGACAGCGGCACAATGAGGTCAAGTAATTGCCAATGATGCAACATTTCGGTCAGTAACTGAACCACTGTGCGGCACAGACTACGGAGACTGAATTCAGCCTGACCTTCTGCAGGCGGAGGCGTAGGTAGGAGCGGAGCAGGAAGAGCGTGCGGTCGAGGTCCATCTGGTACAGCGAGACCACCAGGTCGTCGACGCCGTTATCCGTGAAGTCATCGAGCGTCTCCTCCTGGTTTCACCACAGGTCGTAAAGAATCAGAAACATTCCTGAAGAACGGGAGGCAACCAACAGAGGCAGTGAAGCGAGAGGGGGTGGGAGGGCTAACGAGGAGCTGGATCTGCTCGCGGGCGCGGGAGACGAGGGCGGAGTCGAAGTGGAGGATCTCCGGCGCGGCCTTCTCGTTGCGCCAGGCCCGCTTCAGGAGCTCTACGTCCGTGGTCGCCGCGGCCGACGCGGCGGCAGAGTCCTCGTCCTCCCACGAAGACATCGTCGCCACTCCCTTCCTCTGTCGCTAACTGGCGAAGCGAGCGCCGGCGCGGCGAGGAACGAGGCGGTTAGGAAGGGGCGGCACCGGTCTGGCGAGGGCGATCACGGACGAGGAGGGGGGCGGTGGCGCGGGGGGGTCGGACTTGTACGGCGGTGGCGGTGGCGACGGCGACGGCGAGACGCGAGGAGGCAAAATCGCAGGGGTTTGGGTTCGGGAGTGAGGAACTAGTGCTGGACTGCTGGGCCGTGAGGTGTGACCGCTCTTCCTCTGTGGGCCGAGAGCGAATAGACGAAGCGGATCGATCGAGAGAGAGTAGGAGTCTTCTCAAAAAAAAAAAGAGTAGAGTTCCCCTAAAGAAAACGATAGAGAGACAGAGTAGGAGTGTGTTGCTCAAGTTTCTCTCAAGAAAAAGTATGTCAAAAATGTTCTTATATTATGGGACGGAGGGAGTAATGTGTTGCATAAAAGAAAAAAAGATAAGGAGAGAGTAGGAGTGTTGTCGAAAATAAAGAGTAGAAGTGTGTCCACTAAAAAAATAGAGAGAGAGAGAGGGGAGGAGGAGGAATGTGTCCACTCAAAAATCAAGAGAAAAGAGGAGTGTGTGTGGTGTTTTTTTAGCAATGATGTCTGCAAACCATCAAATAATTAGAAGATAACCCACGCGTTGCAGGGGATGCTAAAGTTGGTACATGGATAAAGATGTCTTGAGTGTTCAGCAACTGGTCGTTGCTCAGAAGGAAGCCCGCATTCCTGTTGGGATTGTACACGAGATAACTTACGTTAATCTCAGTGCAGAGGTGGCGAGTCTGTCGACGAATCAGACGTTGAGTGACACTTGGTGCAGCCACAACGCGGAATCCTTGGGCTGGTACACGTTGATAAATATGTGATTTGAGGTGTAATCGGCTTTGTACAGCCCCTCTATTTGAAAAAATAACGAGACCAAAGACTAGTCCTTAGCGGTATATTCTTAGGGAAATGATTCTATTCATCCGGCTGATAACTTTCAAGCATCCGCCGCCTCGTAAGTCGTCTGGTCCATTTGATCGTGTGGATACATTGTCGTTTCGGTCACATAGCCCCTTCCTGCCACGTATCATCCAAACCATCCACACGCACTCAAACGTATCTCCTCCCATGCCCCAGCCATCTTCTTCCTTCCTCAATCCTTGTATGCACTTCATTCTCCCAAATCTAGTCTGTGAAGAGGGCCGAGGGCCAGGTGGAGCTCGCGGCGTGCGCACGCTGCGGGGGCGTGACTGAGGCTGGGGCACACACGAGTGGCAGGAAGGGGTCGGCCCGACCTTGGGCTTGTCCATGACCATGGCCATGGCGGCTGGGCCCAGACGTGTGTTGTGGTATATGCAACAACGACAATGTTGCAAATGGCGGCCCCAAATCGACTGTGGTGCTCAACGTTGGCCCACAATCGCGCTCGCCTCCCTCATCCATAGCCACACCCGCCTCCCCATCCATGGTTGTGTTCTTGTTTCCGTTGTAGGGAAATATTTTTTGCAACAGGACTCTTGTTGCAGTAATCTCTCCGCAACATAGCTCATGTTATGTCAAACAAAAAAAGATGGTCTGGAAAAGGTTTGGAACAAGGTCGTTGTTGCAAAAGGCTAAGCGCAACAATGCTCCTCTTCCAGATATCGGAGAAAATATATGGTCCAAAAAAGTTTTGCGACAAGGTCCTTGCTGCAGAAACATGAGTTCAATAAGGCTCATAAAATATCGGGGGAAAATGGTCCAAAAAAGTTTGCAACACGGTCCTTGTTGCAGAAGCATGAGCGCAACAAGGCTCATGTTGCAAAAATCAAAGGGAAAACGGCTTGGGGAAGATTCCAACAAGACCGTTGTTGCAGAGATATGAGCGCAACATCAAGCTTGTTGCAGAGATCAACAGCTACTCGACACTCCATCTAGCGGCTACTGAGGCGTCGAATCTTTTTAAATTATCCGCCGGCCGACACGTAGCGCTGCCCATATTCTTATAGAAAAAAATCTCTAAACACCGGTGGCAGTGCCAAGACTCGAGACCTGCCCCGTTCGCTCCTGGAACCGCTCCAGAGAGGCGATATAGGAGGCGATTTCTCTTGCTTTCCTCAACACCGCCGGTGACGCTGGGTCCTCGTTCATCTCCGTCTGCCGCTTTAGTGGCGGGAGCGAGTGGGGACCCAGGCAGTCTCCGTCCGGTAGAGGTATAGGATAGGCATAGTTGGTTTTCAGAGGTGTTGCATCAATGGTGGGGATGATGCCACGTCGAAAAAATTTGATTCTGCTCTTCCTCCATCTCGGTGGTGCTTTAATGGGCGGCGTCGAGGAGAAAGTGGCTCGGTCTTCTAGCCGGTCTTCAGATTCGGTAAGGTTTGTGTCTGATGGTCGGCGCTCAAAACTCCCTCGGGTAGCATTGGTGTCGGCTGTTCCAGTTGTGTTTGGTGCCTTGCAGTGGGGTGCGTGGATGGCGGGATGCAGCGGCGTTCCTATTCTTCGATCTCATCGAATGAAGTTGACGATGCTGGGATCTAGCAGACATGGAGAAGAACCCCGGCCGATGTGCCACAAAGTCTTGGTCTTGTCGCTTGATGCGGTCCATTTCATCGGCTCGAAAAACATCCTCGTATGCAAAGGTGCTCCTCTAGTTCTTGGTATGAAGAAAGTTCCCCTCTTTCTTCGACGTTGCCTCAACAGCGGAGGAGGACAATGATGGGCGACGTTTTGGCGTGGCACAAGATTCTGCCAAAGTGAAATTCTTTTTTAACACCACCTCATATTAATTAACCAAAGGACGTGTTAGAATGGTTCATTACAGAGTTCACCACATAGGGCGGTACATCATTAACAAGAATCACATCCACTATATTATCAAAACTAAACTTAGCTATTAGATGGGCCACCTCATTAGCCGAACGCCTAATCTTTGAAACTCAAAAGCTAACCATTAGCTTAGAAATACTCCATGCTTCCTTCTTCAGATCGTGCAGAGCTGATCTATCATCAAATTCATTTGCAAAAATCGCTGCAACAAAAGCGCGGTCAGTCTCTAAAATTATAGGAGAATGAAGTGTTATACCTATAGAGACCAGCAATGCAAGCTCGGAGTTCCGCTTCCTCCATGCTATTACACCTTCCAATGCAGTCCCACGAAGAGATCATGCCAAAGTTCCCCTCGGTCTCATCGAATGAAGTTGATGGCGTGGGGATCCAACAGACACGGAGAAGAACCCCGACCGACGTGCCACAAAGTCTCGGTCTTGTCGCTTGATGCGGTCCGTTTCATCGGCTCGAAAAACATCCTCGTATGCAAAGGTGCTCCTCTAGTTCTTGGTATGAAGAAAGTTCCCCTCTTTCTTCGATGTTGCCTCAGCATCGGAGGAGGACAATGATGGGCAACGTTTTGGCGTGGCACAAGATTCAGCCAAAGTGAAATTCTTTTTTTAACACCACCTCATATTAATTAACCAAAGTATGTGTTAGAATCATTCATTACAGAGTTCACCACACAGGGCGGTACATCATTAACAAGAATCACATCCACTCTATTATCAAAACTAAACTTAGCTATTAGATGGGCCACCTCATTAGCCGAATGCCTAATCTTTGAAACTCGAAAGCTATCCATTAGCTTAGAAATACTCCATGCTTCCTTCTTCAGATCGTGCAAAGTTGATCTATCATCAAATTCAGTTGCAAAAATCGCCACAACAAAAGCGCAGTCAGTCTCTAAAATTATAGGAGAATGAAGTGTTATACCTATAGAGAGACCAACAATGCAAGCTCGGAGTTCCGCTTCCTCCATGCTATTACACCTCCCAATGTGGTCCCATGAAGAGATCATGCCAAAGTTCCCCTCGGTCTCATCGAATGAAGTTGACGGCGCGGGGATCTAGCAGACACGGAGAAGAACCGCGACCGACGTGCCACAAAGTTTAGGTCTTGACGCTTGATGCGGTCGGTTTCATTGGCTCGAAAAACATCCTCGTATGCAAAGGTGCTCCTCTAGTTCTTGGTATGAAGAAAGTTCCCCTCTTTCTTCGACGTTGCCTCAGCAGCAAAGGAGGACAATGATGGGCGACGTTTTGGCGTGGCACAAGATTCTGCCAAAGTGAAATTCTTTTTTTAACACCACCTCATATTAATTAACCAAAGGACGTGTTAGAATCGTTCATTACAGAGTTCACCACATAGGGCGGTACATCATTAACAAGAATCACATCCACTCTATTATCAAAACTAAACTTAGCTATGTTGGGGAACATAGCAGAAATTCAAAATTTTCCTACATGTCACCAAGATATATCTATGGAGAAACCAGCAACGAGGGGAAGGAGAGTGCATCTACATACCCTTGTAGATCGCTAAGCGGAAGCGTTCAAAAGAACGGGGTTGAAGGAGTCGTACTCGTCGTGATCCAAATCACCGGAGATCCAAGTGCCGAACGAACGGCACCTCCGCGTTCAACACACATACAGCCCGGTGATGTCTCCCATGCCTTCATCCAGCAAGGAGAGATGGAGAGGTTGGGGAAGACTCCGTCTAGTAGCAGCACAACAGCGTGGTGGTGGTGGAGGAGCGTGGCAATCCTGCAGGGCTTCGCCAAGCACCACGGGAGAGGAGGAGGGAGAGAGGTAGGGCTGCGCCAGAACTTGGGTCAAACTCATGTGTTGGCAGCCCCAAAACCCTCAAGTATATATAGGACTGGTCCCCTCCCACACTTGGCCCATGCAGCCCTCCGGGGCCAGTGGCCCCACTTGGTGGACCCCCGGGGACCCTCCCGGTGGTCCCGGTACGTTACCGATAAAACCCAAAACTTTTCCGGTGACCAAAACAGGACTTCCCATATATAAATCTTTACCTCCGGACCATTTCGGAACTCCTCGTGACATCCGGGATCTCATCCGGGACTCAGAACAACATTCGGTAACTACATACAAACTTCCTTTATAACCCTAGCGTCATCGAACCTTAAGTGTGTAGACCCTACGGGTTCGGGAACCATGCAGACATGACCGAGACGTTCTCCGGTCAATAACCAACAGCGGGATCTGGATACCCATGTTGGCTCCCACATGTTCCACGATGATCTCATTGGATGAACCACGATGTCAAGGACTCAATCAATCCCGTATACAATTCCCTTTGTCTAGCGGTATTGTACTTGCCCGAGATTCGATCGTCGGTATGCCGATACCTTGTTCAATCTCGTTACCAGCAAATCTCTTTACTCGTTCCGTAACACATCATCCCGTGATCAACCTCTTGGTCACATTGTGCACATTATGATGATGTCCTATCGAGTGGGCCCAGAGATACCTCTCCGTTAACCGGAGTGACAAATCCCAGTCTCGATTCGTGCCAACCCAAATAGACACTTTCGGAGATACCTGTAGTGCACCTTTATAGCCACCCAGTTACGTTGTGACGTTTGGTACACCCAAAGCATTCCTATGGTATCCGAGAGTTGCACAATCTCATGGTCTAAGGAAATGATACTTGACATTAGAAAAGCTTCAGCATACAAACTACACGATCTTTTGTGCTAGGCTTAGGATTGGGTCTTGTCCATCACATCATTCTCCTAATGATGTGATCCCGTTATCAACGACATCCAATGTCCATGGTCGGGAAACCGTAACCATCTATTGATCAACGAGCTAGTCAACTAGAGGCTTACTAGGGACATGGTGTTGTCTATGTACCCACACATGTATCTGAGTTTCCTATCAATACAATTATAGCATGGATAATAAACGATTATCATGAACAAGGAAATATAATAATAACTTATTTATTATTGCCTCTAGGGCATATTTCCAACAGTCTCCCACTTGCACTAGAGTCAATAATCTAGTTCACATCGCCATGTGATTAACACTGATAGGTCACATCGCCATGTGACCAACATCCAAAGAGTTTACCAGTGTCACTAAACTAGTTCACATCACTATGGGATTAAGACTCAATGTGTTCTGGGGTTTGCTCATGTTTTGCTTGTGAGAGAGGTTTTTGGTCAACAGGTCTGCAACATTCAGATCCATATGTATTTCACAAATCTCTAGGTCATATTGTAAATACTGCTTCCACGCACCAATTGAAGCTACTCAAAATGGTTTCTCCACTATACGTATCCGGTTTGCTACTCAGAGTCATTCGGATAGGTGTTAAAGCTTGCATCGACGTAACCCTTTACGCAGAACTCTTTATCACCTCCATAATCGAGAAACATGTCCTTTATTTACTCCAAGGAAAATTTTGACCGCTGTCCAATGATCCTTGCTGGATCATTCTTGTACCCCTTGACTGACTCATGGCAAGGCACACTTCCGGTGCGGTACATAGCATATCATACTATAGAGCCTACGTCTGAAGCATAGGGGACGACCTTCGTCCTTTCTCTCTCTTTTGTCGTGGTCGAGTTTTAACTCTTAACTTCATACCTTACAACTCAGGCAAGAACTCCTTCTTTGACTGATCCATCTTGAACACCTTCAAGACTATGTCAAGGTATGTGCTCATTTGAAAGTATTATTAAACATTTTGATCTATCTTATAGATCTTGATGTTTATTGTTCAAGTAGCCTAATCCAGGTTTTCCATTGAAAAACACTTTTCAAACAACCCTATATGCTTTCTAGAAATTCTACATTATTTCTGATCAACAATATGTCAACAACATATACTCATCAGAAATTCTATAGTGCTCCCACTCACTTCTTTGGAAATACAAGTTTCTCATAAACTTTGTATAGACCCAAAATCTTTGATCATCTCATCAAAGCGTACATTCCAACTCTGAGATGCTTACTCCAGTCCTTAGAAGGATTGCCGGAGTTTTGCATATTTGTTAGTGTTCTTCAGGATTGTCAAAACCTTCTGGTTGTATCACATACAACATTTCCTCACGAAAAACTGGTAAGGAAACTTGTTTTTGACATCCATCTGCCAGATTTCATAAATGCAGCTTATGCTAACATGATTCCAACGAACTTAAGCATCGCTACGAGTGAGAAAGCCTCACCGTAGTCAACTCCTTGAACTTGTCGGAAAACATCTTAACGACAAGTCGAGCTTTCTTAATGGTGATTCTTACCATCATTGTCTGTCTTCCTTTTAAAATCCATCTGTACCCAACGGCCTTACGACCATCAAGTATTTCTTCCAAAGTCATGGATCCTTTCTCGGATTTTATGGCCTTGAGCCATTCGTCGGAATCCGGGCCCACCATCGCTTCTCCATAGCTCGTAGGTTCATTGTTGTCTAGCAACATGACCTCTAAGACAGGATTGCGTACCACTCTGAAGTAGTACGCATCCTTGTCACCCTACGAGGTACGGTAGTGACTTGATCCGAAATTTCATGATCACTATCACAAGCTTCTACTTCAATTGGTGTAGGCGCCACAGGAACAACTTCCTGTGCCCTGCTACACACTAGTTGAAGTGACGGTTCAATAACCTCATCAAGTCTCCACCATCCTCCCACTCAATTCTTTCGAGAGAAACTTTTCCTCGAGAAAGGACCCGTTTCTAGAAACAATCACTTTTGCTTCCGGATCTGAGATAGGAGGTATACCCAACCATTTTGGGTATCCTATGAAGATGTATCCGTTTTGGGTTCGAGCTTATCACGATGAAACTTTTTCACATAAGCGTCGCAGCCCCAAACTTTTAAGAAACAACAACTTAGGTTTCTCCAAACCATAGTTCAAACGGTGTCGTCTCAACGGAGTTACGTGGTGCCCTATTAAAGTGAGTGCGATTGTCTCTAATGCCTAACCCTTGAACGATAGTGGTAATTCGATAAGAGACATCATGGTACGCACCATATCTAATAGGGTGCAACTATGATGTTCGGACACACCATGACACTATGGTGTTCCAGGCGGTATTAATTGTGAAACATTTCCACAATGTCTTAATTGCGTGCCAAAGCTCGTAACTTAGATACTCATCTCTATGATCATATCATAGACATTTTATCCTCTTGTCACAATGATCTTCAACTTCACTCTGAAATTACTTGAACCATCCAATAATTCAGACTTGTGTTTGATCAAGTAAATATACTCGGTATCTACTTAAATCATCCGTGAAGTAAGAACATAACGATATTCACTGCATGCCTCAGCACTCATTGGACTGCACACATCAAAATGTGTTATTTCCAACAAGTTGCTATCTTGTTCCATCTTACTGAAAACGAGGCTTTTCAGTCATCTTGCCTATGTGGTATGATTTGCATGTCTCAAGTGATTCAAAATCAAGTGAGTCCAAATGATCCATCTGCATGGAGTTTCTTCATGTGTATACACCAATAGACATGGTTTGCATGTCTCAAACTTTTCAAAACGAGTGAGTCCAAAGATCCATCAACATGGAGCTTCTTCATGCGTTTTACACCAATATGACTTACATGGCAGTGCCACAAGTAAGTGGTACTATCACTACTATCTTATATCTTTTGGCATGAAAATGTGTATCACTACGATCGAGATTCAATAAACCATTCCTTTTAGGTGTAAGACCATTGAAGGTATTATTCGAATAAATAGAGTAACCATTATTCTCCTTAAATGAATAACCGTATTGCGACAGACATAATCCAATCATGCCTATGCTCAACGCAAACACCAAATAACAATTATTTAGGTTTAACACCAATCTCGATGGTAGAGGGAGCGTGCGATGCTTGATCACATCAACCTTGGAAACACTTCCAACACATATCGTCAGCTCACCTTTAGCTAGTCTCCGTTTATTCCGTAGCTTTTATTTCGAGCTACTAACACTTAGCAACCGAACTCGTATCTAATACCCTGGTGCTACTAGGAGTATTAGTAAAGTACACATTAACATAATGTATATCCAACATACTTCTATCGACCTTGCCAGCCTTCTTATCTACCAAGTATCTAGGGTAATTCTGCTCCAGTGGCTATTCCCCTTATTACAGAAGCACTTAGTCTCGGGTTTGGGTTCAACCTTGGGTTTCTTCACTTGAGCAGCAACTGATTTGCCGTTTCATGAAGTGCCCCTTCTTGCCCTTGCCCTTCTTGAAACTAGTGGTTTCACTAACCATCAACAATTGATGCTCCTTCTTGATTTCTACTTTCGCGGTGTCAAACATCGTGAATATCTCAAGGATCATCATATCTATCCCTGATTTGTTATAGTTCATCACGAAGCTCTAGCAGCTTGGTGGCAATGACTTTGGAGAAACATCACTGTCTCATCTGGAAGATCAACTCCCACTCGATTCAAGTGATTGTTGCACTCAGACAATCTGAGCACAAGCTCAATGATTGAGCTTTTCTCCCTTAGTTTGCAGGCTAAGAAAAATCATCGGAGGTCTTATACCTCTTGACGTGGGCACGAGCCTGAAATCCCAATTTCATCCCTCGAAACATCTCATATGTTCCGCGACATTTCGAAAACGTCTTTGGTGCCTCAACTCTAAACCATTTAACATTACCGAACTATCATGTAGTCATCAAAAATGCGTATGTCAGATGTTCGCAACATCCACAAACCACGTTCGAGGTCCAGCACACCGAGCGGTGCATTAAGCACATAAGCCTTCTACTGTCCGCATAATTGCTACTATCAACTTTCAACTATATTTTCTCTAGGAACATATCTAAAATAGTAGAACTAAGCGTGAGCTATGACATAATTTGCAAAGGGCTTTTGACTATGTTCAGGATAATTAAGTTCATCTAATGAACTCCCACTCAGATAGACATCCCTCTAGTTATCTAAGTGATTACATGATCCGAGTCAACTAGGTCGTGTCCGATCATCACGTGAGACGGACTAGTCATCATCGGTGAACATCTTGATGTTGATCGTATCCTCCATATGACTCATGCTCGACCTTTCGGTCTCTTGTGTTCCGAGGCCATGGCTGTACATGCTAGGCTCGTCAAGTTAACCTAAGTGTTTCGCGTGTGTAAATCTGGCTTACACCCGTTGTATGTTAACGTAAGAATCTATCACACCCGATCATCATGTGGTGCTTCGAAACGACGAACTTTTGCAACGGTGCATAGGTAGGGGGAACACTTTCTTGAAATTTTTAATGAGGGATCATCTTATTTTACTACCGCCGTTCTAAGCAAATAAGATGTATAAACATGATAAACATCACATGCAATCAAATAGTGACATGATATGGCCAATATCATTTTGCTCCTTTTGATCTCCATCTTCGGGGCTCCATGATCATCATCGTCACCGGCATGACACCATGATCTCCATCATCATGATCTCCATCATCGTGTCTCCATGAAGTTGTCTCGCCAACTTATTACTTCTACTACTATGGCTACCGGTTAGCAATAAAGTAAAGTAATTACATGGCGTTTGTTCAATGACACGCAGGTCATACAATAAATTAAGACAACTCCTATGGCTCCTGTCGGTTGTCATACTCATCGACATGCAAATCGTGATTCCTATTACAAGAACATGATCAATCTCATACATCATATATCATTCATCACATTCTTCTTGGCCATATCACATCACATAGCAAACCTTGCAAAAACAAGTTAGACGTCCTCTAATTGTTGTTTGCATGTTTTACGTGGCTGCTATGGGTTTCTAGCAAGAACTTTTCTTGCCTATGCAAAACCACAACGTGATATGCCAATTGCTATTTACCCTTCATAAGGACCCTTTTCATCGAATCCGTTCCGACTAAAGTGGGAGAGACTGGCACCCGCTAGCCACCTTATGCACCAAGTGCATGTCAGTCGGTGGAACCTGTCTCACGTAAGAGTACGTGTAAGGTCGGTCCGGGCCACTTCATCCCACAATACTGTCGAAACAAGATTGGACTAGTAACGGTAAGAATATTGAACAAAATCAATGCCCACAACTACTTTGTGTTGTACTCGTGCAAAGAATCTACGCAATAGACCTAGCTCATGATGCCACTGTTGGGGAACGTAGCGGAAATTCAAAATTTTCCTACGTGTCACCAAGATCTATCTATGGAGAAACCAGCAACGAGGGGAAGGAGAGTGCATCTACATACCCTTGTAGATTGCTAAGCGGAAGCGTTCAAGAGAACGGGGTTGAAGGAGTCATACTCGTCGTGATCCAAATCACCGGAGATCCTAGTGCCAAACGGACGGCACCTCTGCGTTCAGCACACGTACAGCCCGGTGACGTCTCCCATGCCTTGATCCAGCAAGGAGAGAGGGAGAGGTTGGGGAAGAATCCGTCCAACAGCAGCACAACGGCGTGGTAGTGGTGGAGGAGCGTGGCAATCCTGCAGGGCTTCGCCAAGCACCACGTGGGAGGAGGAGGGAGAGAGGTAGGGCTGCGCTAGAACTTGGCTCAAACTCATGTGTTGGCAGCCCCAAAACCCTCAAGTATATATAGGGGGAGAGGGAGGGCTGCGCCCCCACCTAGGGTTCCACCCCTAGGGGCGGCGGCCAGCCCAAACCCATCTAGGGTGGCGGCCAAGGGGGGGGAGAGGGGAAACTTGCCCCCCAAGTTAGGTGGGTGCGCCCCCTCCCCCAACCCTAGGCGCCTTGGGCCCTTATGGGGGGCGCACCAGCCCACCTGGGGCTGGTCCCCTCCCACACTTGGCCATGCAGCCCTCCGGGGCCGGTGGCTCCACTTGGTGGACACCCGAGACCCTCCCGATGGTCCCGGTACGTTACCGATAAAACCCGAAACTTTTCCGGTGACCAAAACAGGACTTCCCATATATAAATCTTTACCTCCGGACCATTCCGGAACTCCTCGTGACGTGCAGGATCTCATCCGGGACTCCGAACAACATTCGGTAACCACATACAAACTTCCTTTATAACCCTACCGTCATCGAACCTTAAGTGTGTAACCCTACGGGTTTGGGAACCATGCAGACATGACCGAGACGTTCTCCGGTCAATAACCAACAGCGGGATCTGGATACCCATGTTGGCTCCCACATGTTCCACGATGATCTCATCGGATGAACCACGATGTCAAGGACTCAATCAATCCCGTATACAATTCCCTTTGTCTAGCGGTATTGTACTTGCCCGAGATTCGATCGTCGGTATGCCGATACCTTGTTCAATCTCGTTACCGGCAAGTCTCTTTACTCGTTCCGTAACACATCATCCCGTGATCAACCCCTTGGTCACATTGTGTACATTATGATGATGTCCTACTGAGTGGGCCCAGAGATACCTCTCCGTTAACCAAAGTGACAAATCCCAGTCTCGATTCGTGCCAACCCAAATAAACACTTTCATAGATACCTGTAGTGCACCTTTATAGCCACCCAGTTACATTGTGACGTTTGGTACACCCAAAGCATTCCTATTGTATCCGGGAGTTGCACAATCTCATGGTCTAAGGAAATGATACTTGACATTAGAAAAGCTTTAGCATACGAACTACACAATCTTTTGTGCTAGGCTTAGGATTGGGTCTTGTCCATCACATCTCCTAATGATGTGATCCCATTATCAACGACATCCAATGTCCATGGTTAGGAAACCGTAACCATCTATTGATCAACGAGCTAGTCAACTAGAGGCTTACTAGGGACATGGTGTTGTCTATGTACCCACACATGTATCTGAGTTTCCTATCAATACAATTATAGCATGGATAATAAACGATTATCATGAACAAGGAAATATAATAATAACTTATTTATCATTGCCTCTAGGGCATATTTCCAACAAGCTATTAGATGGGCCACCTCATTAGCCGAACACCTAATCTTTGAAACTCGAAAGCTATCCATTAGCTTAGAAATACTCCATACTTCCTTCTTCATATCACGCAGAGCTGATCTATCATCAAATTCATTTGCAAAAATCACCGCAACAAAAGCGCAGTCAGTCTCTAAAATTATAGGAGAATGAAGTGTTATACCTATAGAGACCAGCAATGCAAGCTCGGAGTTCCCCTTCCTCCATGCTATAACACCTTCCAATGTAGTCCCACGAAGAGATCATGCCAAAGTTCCCCTCGGTCTCATAGAATGAACTTGATGGCGCGGGGATCCAGCAGACACAGAGAAGAACCCCGACAGACGTGCCACAAAGTCTCGGTATTGTTGCTTGATGCGGTCCGTTTCATCGGCTCAAAAAACATCCTCGTATGCAAAGGTGCTCCTCTAGTTCTTGGTATGAAGAAAGTTCCCCTCTTTCTTCGACGTTGCGTCAACAGCGGAGGAGGACAATGATGGGCGACGTTTTGGCGTGGCACAAGATTCTGCCAAAGTGAAATTCTTTTTTTAACACCACCTCATATTAATTAACCAAAGGACGTGTTAGAAATGTTCATTACAGAGTTCACCACACAGAGCGGCACATCAATAACAAGAATCACATCCACTCTATTATCAAAACTAAACTTAGCTATTAGATGGGCCACCTCATTAGCCGAACGCCTAATCTTTGAAACTCGAAAGCTATCCATTAGCATAGAAATACTCCATGCTTCCTTCTTTAGATCGTGCAGAGCTAATCCATCATCAAATTCATTTGCAAAAATCGCTGCAACAAAAGCGCAGTCAGTCTCTAAAATTATAGGAGAATGAAGTGTTATTCCTATAGAGACCAGCAATGCAAGCTCGAAGTTCCGCTTCCTCCATGCTATTACACGTTAAAATGCAGTCCCACGAAGAGATCATGCCAAAGTTCCCCTCGGTCTCATCGAATGAATTTGACGGCGCGGGGATCTAGCAGACAGGGAGACGAACCCCGACCGACATGACACAAAGTCTTGGTCTTGTCGCTTGATGCGGTCCGTTTCATCGGCTCGAAAAACATCCTCGTATGCAAAGGTGCTCCTCTAGTTCTTGGTATGAAGAAAGTTCCCCTCTTTCTTCGACGTAGCCTCAGCAGCGGAGGAGGACATTGATGGGCGACATTTTGGCGTGGCACAAGATTATGCCAAAGTGAAATTCTTTTTTAACACCACCTCATATTAATTAACCAAAGGACATGTTAGAATCGTTCATTACAGAGTTCACCACACAGGGTTGTACATCATTAACAAGAATCACATCCACTCTATTATCAAAACTAAATTAGCTATTAGATGGGCCACCTCATTAGCCGAAAGCCTAATCTTTGAAACTCGAAAGCTATCCATTAGCTTAGAAATACTCCATGCTTCCTTCTTCAGATCGTGCAGAGCTGATCAATCATCAAATTCATTTGCAAAAATCGCGGCAACAAAAGCGCAGTCAGTCTCTAAAATTATAGGAGAATGAAGTGTTATACCTATATAGAGACCAACAATGTAAGATCGGAGTTCCGCTTCCTCCATGCTATTACACCTCCCAATGTAGTCCCACGAAGAGATCATGCCAAAGTTCCCCTCGGTCTCATCAAATGAAGTTGACGGCGCGGGGATCCAGCAGACACAGAGAAGAACCCCGACCGACGTGCCACGAAGTCTCCGTCTTCTCGCTTGATGCGGTCCGTTTCATCGGCTCGAAAATCATCCTCGTATGCAAAGGTGCTCCTCTAGTTCTTGGTATGAAGAAAATTCCCCTCTTTCTTCGACGTTGCCTCAGCAGTGGAGGAGGACAATGATGGGCGACGTTTTGGCATGGCACAAGATTCTGCCAAACTGAAATTCTTTTTTAACACCACCTCATATTAATTAACCAAAGGACGTGTTAGATTCGTTCATTACAGAGTTCACCACATAGGGCAGTTCATCATTAACAAGAATCACATCCACTCTATTATCAAAACTAAACTTAGCTATTAGATGGTCCACCTCATTAGCCGAATGCCTAATCTTTGAAACTTGAAAGCTATCCATTAGCTTAGAAATACTCCATGCTTCCTTCTTCAGATCGTGCAGAGCTGATCTATCATAAAATTCATTTGCAAAAATCGCCGCAACAAAAGTGCATTCAGTCTATAAAATTATAGGAGAATGAAGTGTTATTCCTATATAGAGACCAGCAATGCAAGCTCGGAGTTCTGCTTCCTCCATGCTATTACACCTCCCAATGTAGTCCCATGAAGAGATCATGCCAAAGTTCCCCTCGGTCTCATCTAATGAAGTTGACGACGCGGGGATCTAGCAGACACGGAGAAGAACCCCGACCGACGTGCCACAAAGTTTCGGTCTTGACGCTTGATGCGGTCCGTTTCATCGGCTCGAAAAACATCCTCGTATGCAAAGGTGCTCCTCTAGTTCTTGGTATGAAGAAAGTTCCCCTCTTTCTTCGATGTTGCCTCAGGAGCGGAGGAGGACAATGATGGGCGACGTTTTGGCATGGCACAAGATTCTGCCAAAGTGAAATTCTTTTCTTAACACCACCTCATATTAATTAACCAAAGGACGTGTTAGAATGGTTCATTACAGAGTTCACCACACAGGGCGGTACATCATTAACAAAAATCACATCCACTCTATTATCAAAACTAAACTTAGCTATTAGATGAGCCACCTCATTAGCCGAACGCCTAATCTTTGAAACTCAAAAGCTATCCGTTAGCTTAGAAATACTCCATGCTTCCTTCTTCAGATCGTGCAGATCAGATATATCATCAAATTCATTTGCAAAAATCGCTGCAACAAAAGCGCTGTCAGTCTCTAAAATTATAGGAGAATGAAGTGTTATACCTATATAGAGACCACCAATGCAAGCTCGGAGTTCCGCTTCCTCCATGCTATTACACCTCCCAATGTAGTCCCACGAAGAGATCATGCCAAAGTTCCCCTCGGCCTCATCGAATGAAGTTGACAGTGCGGGGATCTAGCAGACACGGAGAAGAACCCCGACCGACGTGGCGCAAAGTTTCGGTCTTGACGCTTGATGCGGTCCATTTCATCGGCTCGAAAAGCATCCTCGTATGCAAAGGTGCTCCTGTAGTTCTTGGTATGAAGAAAGTTCCCCTCTTTCTTCGACGTTGCCTTAGCAGCGGAGGAGGACAATGATGGGCGACGTTTTGGCGTGGCACAAGATTTTGCCAAAGTGAAATTCTTTTTTTAACACCACCTCATATTAATTAACCAAAGGACATGTTAGAATCGTTCATTACAGAGTTCACCACACAGGGCGGTACATCATTAACAAGAATCACATCCACTCTATTATCAAAACTAAACATAGCTATTAGTTGGGCCACCTCATTAGCCGAACGCCTCATCTTTGAAACTCGAAAGCTATCCATTAGCTTAGAAATACTCCATGCTTCCTTCTTCAGATCGTGCAGAGCTGATCTATCATCAAATTCATTTAAAAAAATCGCCGCAACAAAAGCGCAGTCAGTCTACCAAATTATAGGAGAATGAAGTGTTATACCTATAAAGAGACCAGCAATGCAAGCTCGGAGTTCCGCTTCCTCCATGCTATTAAACCTCCCAATGTAGTCCCACGAAGAGATCATGCCAAAGTTCCCCTCGGTCTCATCGAATGAAGTTGACGGCGCGGGGATCCAGCAGACACGGAGAAGAACCCCGACCGACGTGCCACAAAGTTTCGGTCTTGTCGCTTGATGCGGTCCGTTTCATCAGCTTGAAAAACATCCTCATATGCAAAGGTGCTGCTCTAGTTCTTGGTATGAAGAAAGTTCCTCTCTTTCTTCGACGTTGCCTCAGCAGCGGAGGAGGACGATGATGGGCGAAGTTTTGGCGTGGCACAAGATTCTGCCAAAGTGAAATTCTTTTTTTAACACCACCTCATATTAATTAACCAAAGGACTTGTTAGAATCGTTCATTACAGAGTTCACCACATAGGGTGGTACATCCTTAACAATAATCAAATCCACTATATTATCAAAACTAAACTTAGCTATTAGATGGGCCACCTCATTAGCCGAACACCTAATCTTTGAAACTCGAAAGCTATCCATTAGCTTAGAAATACTCCATGCTTCCTTCTTCAGATCATGCAGAGCTGATCTATCATCAAATTCATTTGCAAAAATCGCTGCAACAAATGTGCAGTCAGTCTCTAAAATTATAGGAGAATGAAGTGTTATACCTATATAGAGACCAGCAATGCAAGCTCGGAGTTCCGCTTCCTCCATGCTATTACACCTCCCAATGTAGTCCCATGAAGAGATCATGCCAAAGTTCCCCTCAGTCTCATCGAATGAAGTTGACGGCGCGGGGATCCAGCAGACACGAAGAAGAACCCCGACCGACGTGCCACAAAGTCTCGGTCGTGTTGCTTGATGCGGTCCGTTTCATTGGCTCGAAAAACATCCTCGTATGCAAAGGTGCTCTTCTAGTTCTTGGCATGAAGAAAGTTCCCCTCTTTCTTCGACGTTGCCTCAGCAGCGGAGGAGGACAATGATGGGCGATGTTTTGGCGTGGCACAAGATTCTGCCAATGTGAAATTCTTTTTTTAACACCACCTCATATTAATTAACCAAAGGACGTGTTAGAATCGTTCATTACAGAGTTCACCACACAGGGCGGTACATCATTAACAAGAATCACATCCACTCTATTATCAAAACTAAACTTAGCTATTAGATGGGCCACCTCATTAGCCAAACGCCTAATCTTTGAAACTCGATAGCTATCCATTAGCTTAGAAATACTCCATGCTTCCTTTTTCAGATCATGCAGAGTTGATCTATCATCAAATTCATTTGCAAAAATCGCCGCAACAAAAGCGCAGTCAGTCTCTAAAATTATAGGAGAATGAAGTGTTATACCTATATAGAGACCAGCAATGCAAGCTCGGAGTTCCGCTTCCTCCATGCTATTACACCTCCCAATGTAGTCCCATGAAAAGATCATGCCAAAGTTCCCCTCGATCTCATCGAATGAAGTTGACGGTGCGGGGATCCAGCAAACATGGAGAAGAACCCCGACCGACGTGCCACAAAGTCTCCGTCTTCTCGCTTGATGCGGTCCATTTCATCGGCTCGAAAAACATCCTCGTATGCAAAGGTGCTCCTCTAGTTCTTGGTATGAAGAAAGTTCCCCTCTTTCTTCGATGTTGCCTCGGCAGCGGAGGAGGACAATGATGGGCGACGTTTTGGCGTGGCACAAGATTCCGCCAAAGTGAAATTCTTTTTTAACACCACCTCATATTAATTAACCAAAGGACGTGTTAGAAACGTTCATTCCAGAGTTCACCACATAGGGCGGTACATCCTTAACAAGAATCACATCCACTCTATTATCAAAACTAAACTTAGCTATTAGATGGGCCACCTCATTAGCCGAACGCCTAATCTTTGAAACTCGAAAGCTATCCATTAGCTTAGAAATACTCCATGATTCCTTCTTCAGATCGTGCAGAGCTGATCTATCATCAAATTCATTTACAAAAATCGCCGCAACAGAAGCGCAGTCGGTCTACTAAATTATAGGAGAATGAAGTGTTATACCTATATAGAGACCAGCAATGCAAGCTCGGAGTTCCGCTTCCTCCATGCTATTACACCTCCCAATGTAGTCCCACGAAGAGATCATGCCAAAGTTCCCCTCGGTCTCATCGAATGAAGTTGACGACGCGGGGATCCAGCAGACACGGAGAAGAACCCAGACCGACGTGCCACAAAGTCTCGGTCTTGTCGCTTGATGCGGTCCGTTTCATTAGCTCGAAAAACATCCTCGCATGCAAAGGTGCTCCTCTAGTTCTTGGTATGAAGAAAGTTCCCCTCTTTCTTTGATGTTGCCTCAGCAGTGGAGGAGGACGATGATGGGCGAAGTTTTGGTGTGGCACAAGATTCTGCCAACGTGAAATTCTTTTTTTAACACTGCCTTATATTAATTAACCAAATGACGTGTTAGAATCGTTCATTACAGAGTTCACCACATAGGGCGGTACATCATTAACAATAATCACATCCACTCTATTATCCAAACTAAACTGAGCTATTAGATGGGCCACCTCATTAGCCGAACGCCTAATCTTTGAAACTCGAAAGCTATCCATTAGCTTAGAAATACTCCATGCTTCCTTCTTCAGATCGTGCAGAGCTGATCTATCATCAAATTCATTTGCAAAAATCGCTGCAACAAAAGCACAGTCAGTCTCTAAATTTATAGGAGAATGAAGTGTTATACCTATATAGAGACCAGCAATGCAAGCTCGGAGTTCCGCTTCCTCCATGCTATTACACCTCCCAATGTAGTCCCACGAAGAGATCATGCCAAAGTTCCCCTCGGTCTCATCGAATGAAGTTGACGGCCCGGGGATCTAGCAGACACGGAGAAGAACCCCGACCGACGTGCCACAAAGTCTCGGTCGTGTCGCTTGATGCGGTCCGTTTCATCGGCTCAAAAAACATCCTCGTATGCAAAGGTGCTCCTATAGTTCTTGGCATGAAGAAAGTTCCCCTCTTACGTCGATGTTGCCTCAGCAACGGAGGAGGACAATGCTGGGCGATGTTTTGGCGTGGCACAAGATTCTGCCAAAGTGAAATTCTTTTTTTAATACCACCTCATATTAATTAACCAAAGGACGTGTTAGAATCGTTCATTACAGAGTTCACCACACAGGGCGGTACATCATTAACAAGAATCACATCCACTCTATTATCAAAACTAAACTTAGCTATTAGATGGGCCACCTCATTAGCCAAACGCCTAATCTTTGAAACTCGAAAGCTATCCATTAGCTTAGAAATACTCCATGCTTCCTTCTTCAGATCGTGCAGAGCTGATCTATCATCAAATTCATTTGCAAAAATCGCTGCAACAAAAGCACAGTCAGTCTCTAAATTTATAGGAGAATGAAGTGTTATACCTATATAGAGACCAGCAATGCAAGCTCGGAGTTCCGCTTCCTCCATGCTATTACACCTCCCAATGTAGTCCCACGAAGAGATCATGCCAAAGTTCCCCTCGGTCTCATCGAATGAAGTTGACGGCCCGGGGATCCAGCAGACACGGAGAAGAACCCCGACCGACGTGCCACAAAGTCTCGGTCGTGTCGCTTGATGCGGTCCGTTTCATCGGCTCAAAAAACATCCTCGTATGCAAAGGTGCTCCTCTAGTTCTTGGCATGAAGAAAGTTCCCCTCTTTCTTTGACGTTGCCTCAGCAGCGGAGGAGGACAATGCTGGGCGATGTTTTGGCGTTGCACAAGATTCTGCCAAAGTGAAATTCTTTTTTTAACACCACCTCATATTAATTAACCAAAGGATGTGTTAGAATTGTTCATTACAGAGTTCACCACACAGGGCGGTACATCATTAACAAGAATCACATCCACTCTATTATCAAAACTAAAGTAGCTATTAGATGGGCCACCTCATTATCCAAACGCCTGATCTTTGAAACTTGAAAGTTATCCATTAGCTTAGAAATACTCCATGCTTCCTTCTTCAGATCGTGCAGAGTTGATCTATCATCAAATTCATGTGCAAAAATTGGCGCAACAAAAGCGCAGTCAGTCTCTAAAATTATAGGAGAATGAAGTGTTATACCTATATAGAGACCAGCAATGCAAGCTCGGAGTTCCGCTTCCTCCATGCTATTACACCTCCCAATGTAGTCCCACGAAGAGATCATGCCAAAGTTCCCCTCGGTCTCATCGAATGAAGTTGACGGCGCGGGGATCCAGCAGACACAGAGAAGAACCCCGACCGACGTGCCACAAAGTCTCCGTCTTCTCGCTTGATGCAGTCCGTTTCATCGGCTCGAAAAACATCCTCGTATGCAAAGGTGCTCCTCTAGTTCTTGGTATGAAGAAAGTTCCCCTCTGTCTTCGACGTTGCCTCGGCAGCGGAGGAGGACAATGATGGGCGATGTTTTGGCGTGGCACAAGATTCCGCCAAAGTGAAATTCTTTTTTTAACACCACCTCATATTAATTAACCAAAGGACGTGTTAGAATCGTTCATTACAGAGTTCACCAATAGGGCAGTACATCATTAACAAGAATCACACCCACTCTATTATCAAAACTAAACTTAGCTATTAGATGGGCCACCTCATTAGCCAAACACCTAATCTTTGAAACTCGAAAGCTATCCATTAGCTTAGAAATACAGATATATAGGCATCATATGGATTCGTACATAGTGCAGTCATATGCATATGTACAGATATATAGGCATGCACAACGCGAGGAAAAAACAGAAGACCGGACACGGACTGCTAATACGACCACGACAAGGAAACTGATCGGCCAGTTTTAATCCTTACAGCTGACAATTCACCCTAGCCGATCCAGTGAATTCGCAGGCGCCGCGGCAGCCCGTCCCGTCTCGCCCCCGCTCTCCCGGTCTCTGCCGCCGGCTACCACAGTACCCCGCCCCCATCCCTTCTTTTTTGAAACAAGGAAGGTGGCTGGCTGCCGACCTTTTATTTCAAAGCAGGCAAAGCCTGATGAAGTGGCTGATACAAAACAAAACTTGGCCATTGCACCCAGGTGCAAGGCACAAGCAGAGAAACAAGATTGAGAAGATAAGAGGGCAAGGAAGAAAGCAGATTACATCACATCATATGCGTACTAAGTATTTAGCTTCTGGCACCATATCTGAATGTCATCCTTTGCTGCCTGGTTAGAGGCTCTGTTGCTCCAGAGGTGCAACAAACTTGCAGCATAGAAACTAGTGTAGCTCGCAGTCCAAACCTTGGAGTTGAAAACCCTGTCATTTCTGGCATGCCATAGGGTGAGAGCACATGCAGCAAAAACAACGTTCCATCTGCGTTTAAAACTGAGCTGGTGTTGTGCTTGCTCAACAAATGCTAGGATATCAGAGGCAGAGGTAGCCAAAGTATCCAGTTCTAGCTTACCCAGGAAGCTGGGGCACATCGGAGCAGTATATGATCAGCTGATTCCACCACAGGACAGGCATCACAATGAGCAAACGGGGCCACCGCAGACCAGCCTTTTTTGACCATATTATCTCTGGTGTTGAGACAACCTTTGAAAGCAAGCCAAAGGAAGATCCTATGTTTTAAAGGGATCAGGGAGTCCCAAACCCAGGGCTCGAAAATGGCCAACACACCCCTGAAAGCGAGCAGACTGTAGAAATATCATGTATTAATCTTGCCAGAACCCAAGGAAGGGAACCGTGTGTCATCCTGGAGCAGATTGGGTGCAACATTGGATAACTGCTCCTGCAAGGCCAGCAGCTCAACGTAAGCTGTTTGGGAAAGGTTCGGGTGTAGCTTTACAGTCCAAGAGCCGTTGGCGTACCGAGAGCTCATGGAGCAACCTGGATTAGACGCAAAGGAGAACAAAGTAGGGTACAGCAGGCAAAGGCGACCCTCGTCCAGCCAGTGACCCTCCTAGAAGGATACCAGAGTGCCGGTGCCTAGAACGCACCGAGAAGAATTGATAACCAAAGGAACAAGATCCTTGAGCCCTTTCCAGATAGCCGTGTCTCTGCTGTGTGTGCTTTGAGGAACAGCAGCCTGGCAGTAATGCTTTGCGAACCATTCATAACATGGTATGTCAGAGCCTTGCAAAACCTTGGAAACAAACTTGCATATCATAGCTTGATTGTGAGCATGCAGCTGTCGTACATCCAGGCTGCCATTGAGACGAGGTAGAGAGACCGTGTCCCAAGCAACTAAGCATTGTCTTCCCTTAACTGTATTCTTGCCTTGCCAGAAAAAAGCATGCAACAGACCTTCCAACTTCCCAAGGGATTCCATAGGCCAGGCAAAGCAAGACATGAAATAGCTCGGAATACCCGCAAGCACCGAATTAATGAGAGTTAGCCGCCCTCCCAAGGATAAGAAAGTAGCCAGCCAACCGGAGAGGTGACGATCAACCTTATGGATAACTGGCAGCAACATACCATGTGTTATCTTGTGCAAGGAGAGAGGTAGGCCCAAGTATGTACATGGAAAAGAAGAAACCGGGCACCCGAGGAGCTGAGCAATAGCAGAAGCTGTAGTTGCATCCACTGAGACTGGCACGAGGGTGTTTTTGTGCAAATTTATAGTGAGCCCAGAGAAAGCAGAGAAGGCCGTGAGAGCAGACTTAATTAGCTCTGCTTGCTGTATGTTGCCATGGAAGAGGAGCAGTGTGTCATATGCATATTGTAGAACCAGGAAAAAGCAGTCCGAGCCAAGGGGATGCACCAACGAACCATCTTGAAACAACTGACAGAGCATCCTTTGGAGCACATCAGCAACAAGAATGAATAAGTACGGTGATAAAGAATCCCCTTGCCGAAAGCCTTTTTTTGCCTGAATGGGGTCCCCCAGCTCACCGTTGAGAAGGACTCTGGAGCTGCCAGAAGTCAAGAGGGTGTGTATCCAATTTATCCACACTGTCGTAAAACCTCTGGCATCAAAAATCTTGCGTAAGCAACACCAACTGACACTGTCGAAGGCCTTATGAAAGTCCAGCTTCAGGGCAATGACCGACAGCTTTCTTTTGTGCGCATACTGGATCATTTCAGTAGCCAAAGCAAAGTTCTCGACTATCGAACGACCCTTCAGGAACCCAGACTGTAGTGAGTGAACCAACTGTGGAATCCAAACCTTGAGCCGATTAGCCAGGACTTTAGAGGCCAACTTAGGCACACTATGCACAAGAGAAATAGGCCTGAAGTCTCGCATCTCCAGAGGCGTATCCTTTTTAGGGAGCAGGGTAATAAAAGCAGAGTTGATGCCTGAGAGATCCACTTTGTTCTTATGAAAAGCAGCAAAGAACCGGAGTAAATCATCCTTTATAAACAGTTTGAAAGCCTTGTAAAACTCATTAGTGAAACCATCAGGGCCCGGGCTTCTGTTACTTGGCGAGCAGTTGACGGCCTGCACCACCCCTGCCCAGGAGAAATATGCTGTGAGCTCAGATAAGTCAAGCGGGGCATAGAGAGAAGGAAGGTCCTGTTGGAAATATGCCCTAGAGGCAATAATAAAAGTATTATTATTATATTTCCTTGTTCATGATAATTGTCTTTTATTCATGCTATAACTGTATTATCCGGAAATCGTAATACACGTGTGAATACATAGACCACAATATGTCCCTAGTGAGCCTCTAGTTGACTAGCTCGTTGTGATCAACAGATAGTCATGGTTTCCTGGCTATGGACCTTGGATGTCGTTGATAACGGGATCACATCATTAGGAGAATGATGTGATGGACAAGACCCAATCATAAGCATAGCACAAAGATCGTGTAGTTCATTTGCTAGAGCTTTGCCAATGTCAAGTATCTCTTCCTTTGACCATGAGATCGTGTAACTCCTGGATACCGTAGGAGTGCTTTGGGTGTATCAAACGTCACAACGTAACTGGGTGACTATAAAGGTGCACTACAGGTATCTCCGAAAGTATCTATTGTTTTATGCGGATCGAGACTGGGATTTGTCACTCCGTGTAAACGGAGAGGTATCTCTGGGCCCACTCGGTAGGATATCATCATATGCGCAATGTGACCAAGGAGTTGATCACGGGATGATGTGTTACGGAACGAGTAAAGTGACTTGCCGGTAATGAGATTGAACAAGGTATTGGATACCGACGATCGAATCTCGGGCAAGTAAAATACCGCTAGACAAAGGGAATTGTATACGGGATCGATTGAGTCCTTGACATCGTGGTTCATCCGATGAGATCATTGTGGAACATGTGGGAGCCAACATGGGTATCCAGATCCCGCTGTTGGTTATTGATCGGAGAACGTCTCGGTCATGTCTGCATGTCTCCCGAACCCGTAGGGTCTACACACTTAAGGTTCGATGACGCTAGGGTTATAAAGGAAGCTTGTATGTGGTTACCGAATGTTGTTCGGAGTCCCGGATGAGATCCCGGACGTCACGAGGAGCTCCGGAATGGTCCGGAGGTAAAGATTTATATATAGGAAGTCCTGTTTCGGCCATCGGGACAAGTTTCGGGGTCATCGGTATTGTACCGGGACCACCGAAAGGGTCCCGGGGGCCCACCGGGTGGGGCCACCTGCCCCGGGGGGCCACATGGGCTGTAGGGGGTGCGCCTTGGCCTACATGGGCCAAGGGCACCAGCCCCAAGAGGCCCATGCGCCTAGGGAACCCTAGAGGGAAGAGTCCTTGAGGGGGAAGGCACCTCCGAGGTGCCTTGGGGAGGATGGACTCCTCCCCCTCCTCTTGGCCGCCGCACCAGATGCCATCTGGAGGCTGGCCGCTGCCCCTTGGGGTGGGAAACCCTAAAGGGGGTGCAGCCCTCCCCTTCCCCTATATATATGAGGCCTAGGGGCTGCCCATAACACGCGATTTGATCTCTCGTTGGTGCAGCCCTGCCCCTCTCCCTCCTCCTCTTCTCCCATGGTGCTTGGCGAAGCCCTGCGGGATTGCCACGCTCCTCCACCACCACCACGCCGTTGTGCTGCTGCTGGATGGAGTCTTCCTCAACCTCTCCCTCTCTCCTTGCTGGATCAAGGCGTGGGAGACGTCACCGGGCTGTACGTGTGTTGAACGCGGAGGTGCCGTCCGTTCGGCACTTGATCATCGGTGATCTGAATCACGACGAGTACGATTCCATCAACCCCGTTCACTTGAACGCTTCCGCTTAGCGATCTACAAGGGTATGTAGATGCACTCTCCTTTCTACTCGTTGCTGGTCTCTCCATAGATAGATCTTGGTGTTACGTAGGAAATTTTTTGAATTTCTGCTACGTTCCCCAACAGGTCCACAGTGTCCAATGAGGACGCAGGCTGTCCCAAGATAGCTTTAAAATAGTCGGTGGCCAACTGCAGCTTTTGGTTGGACTGAAAAAGTTCCACACCATCCTGAACTAGCACCTTGATCTTGTTTCGACGAGCTTGACAGTTAGCCGCAGCATGAAAAAACTGGTTGTTTTCATCCCCTGAAATACACCAACGAACCTTGGCCCTGCGACGCCAAGCTGCAGTCTGCCAAAGGATCGGTTGTTCGGCCTTAGCAGTAGCAAACACCCTGAGCACGGTTTCAATAGCAGAGAGCGACCTCAGCTCCTCAACAACATTTAAATAAGCAACAACGTGCTTATGGTTATCCAAGAGAACCCGCAGGCTGGGCTTTGAACGGCACCAGCGCCGCAAACCGGCACGCACACGTCTCATTTTGAAGCTGATCAACGATGTGGCAGAATAGATCTCACGAGTTCCGCGAGACCAAGCTTCACAGATGATGTTTCTGGGTTCATCCAAGAGGAGCCAATGATTTTCCATGCTGAACAACTTGCTTTTGGGCGTGCTTGTGGAGAAGGACAAAAGCACAAGAGCATGATCAGACGTTGTGGTTGGAATGCAGGAGGCAGTTGACTGTAGAAAGCTTAGATTCCAGGCTGCATTGACGAGGACTCGATCAAGACGAACTAGACTAGCTTGATCCCTCTTGTTAGACCAAGTGAAGAGCCTGTTGTCAATCTGAACGTCATCCATGCCATGACTTCGAATCCATGAGTTAAAAACCTCCATCAAATGCTAGTTGATCTGACCCCGGGATTTCTCATGAGCATATCTGTACATGTTGAAGTCGCCCAGCACCACCCAGGGCAAGTCTGGCGGGCTAGCGACACTGCTGACAGCCTCGAAGAAGCTCGACCGTTCTTGGTTCAGACAGGGTGCATAAACTGCTGTGAGAAGAAACTCAGTATTCTCTGCAGCAGAATCCATCTTCAGAGTGACATGGAATTTGTGTAGCGCTACCACTTGTCCCCGGAGCACAGTGGGGTCCCATGCAACCAAAATCCCCCCGGCAGCGCCATCGGAGGGGCTGACAGCATGGTCCTTGAGATGAGATGGCAGAAACGCTCGCAGCTTGAGAGGGGAGACGGACGACAACTTTGTTTCCTGCAGGCAAACAACACTAGGGCAGCAGGAAGTTATAGTGTCACGGACCAACGAGCACTTATCGTCCTCGCCGAGTCCATGAACGTTCCAGTTCAGGATCTTCATAGTGTAGTAAAGAACGCACAGCCCAGAATAAAGTAAGCAGAACCGAAATGTAACATGATCTTGTTGGAACAAACAGTGCCAGGCACTAAGGTAAACAAACTAGAGCAGCAACATACAGACTCATGACAGACTACACATGACAAACTACAAACCTTGAAGCATGACAGACCCCGACCAACTAGCAAAACAGGATACAGAGAAGCGATAGACACAGCTACGGGCAACCTTGCCCAAAGACCCATAAGAAAGGCGCCGGACCTAACCATTGAAAGAGCTGGAGACACATGCAGGGGAGCCAGGAGCATCACCAGCGGATGCAGAGGTGTCACCCGACGAGATAGAAACGACGTGAGAAGTGGCTTGCTCCAGGATGGCACTGGCGTTGAGGTCGCAACACTGGGCAATCTTCCTCAGCTTGCCCCTGGTCAGCAGCGACGGGGTGCTCAGTGGCAGCTCGAGAAGGCCGGCCACGGCCGCGGTCTTGATCTTCTTCTTGCGGCGGCGGGAGAGAGCAGCAGAACAACGCGACGACCCCGAACTAGAGTCAGAGCTAGCAGCAACCACCTTCCGCTTTGCCGCCCGCTCAACGGAACCCATGCGCATACCATCATAGGCGTGGCTGATGCGCGGGCTGCGCCGAGGGGATGCAGTCAGCACCGGCGCCGGCGCCTACTCCTCCGCCGTCTGACTGAGGCGAGGCTCCCTTCCCTCCTCATGCCCCACCCCCTGATCGATCGCCTCCAGAGGCTGGATCTGG